>NC_091293.1:73449428-73479682 GCF_038502225.1 Cherax quadricarinatus
GAGATTGAGAAAATCATAACAGAAATAGGTGAAGAGAGGGACGAGATTGTAAATTTTCATAGAATAGGGGGGTACTCGAAGGTGAGAAACCGACCAATCAAGCTGATTCTCAGGATGGAAACAGTGCGGAACAGGATCCTCCAAGAGAAACCACGATTGAAATACTCGGAAGAGTACAAGAGGGTGTTCCTAGACAGAGACAGAACAAAATCAGAACGACAGCAGCTGAGGGAGAGGACAAAAAAGCGAAAGGAGCTAGGAAAAGAGACAAGGAGGGAACCAGCAGAGGTCAGTCAGAGCAGGACAGAACAGCAAGGGCAAGCACACACACAACTACTCTCAGAACCACACAACCTATCACACCATCCCAACACACCCTACAATCCATACCCACAGCCTCCACCCAACACCAAGCTATAGAACCCCACAGTATGCCACCAGGTCTCCCACCCTCACAGGCCCCCCAAACCACAGTGTTGGAAAGGAAACTGAAGGTATGGTACACAAACGCTGATGGAATAACAAATAAGTGGGAGGAGTGGCAAGAAAGAGTCAAAGAAGCATCACCGGACATCATAGCTCTCACAGAAACCAAGCTTACAGGTATGATAACAGATGCCATCTTTCCAACGGGATACCAAAT
The DNA here is from genome assembly GCF_038502225.1 of Cherax quadricarinatus. NCBI lineage: Eukaryota > Metazoa > Arthropoda > Malacostraca > Decapoda > Parastacidae > Cherax > Cherax quadricarinatus. Next base: position 73,450,072 of record NC_091293.1, read on the forward strand.
CCTGAGGAAAGACAGAGGGAACAGGGGGGGTGGAGGAGTGGCGTTGCTGATCAAAAATCGCTGGAATTTTGATGAGCTGGAGAGAGAAGATAGAGGAGAAGAAAGTGATTACATAGTGGGAACACTTCACTCTGGAGGTCCCAAGGTGGTAATAGCAGTGATGTATAACCCACCACAGAACAGCAGGAGGCCAAGGCAAGAGTACGACGAGAGCAATAGAGCGATGGTTGACACACTGGCTAGAGTGGCCAGAAGAGCTCATGCATGCAGGGCAAAGCTCCTGATCATGGGTGACTTTAACCACAAGGAGATAGATTGGGAGAACTTGGACCCACATGGGGGCCAAGATACTTGGAGGGCTAAGATGATGGAGGTGGTACTGGAGAACTTCATGTACCAACACGTAAGGGACACTACAAGAGAGAGAGGAGAGGATGAACCAGCAAGGCTGGACTTAGTATTCACCTTCAGTAGTGCAGATATCGAGGACATCACATATGAAAGACCCCTTGGGGCCAGTGACCATGTGGTTGTAAGCTTCGAATACACAGTAGAGCTACAAGTGGAGGGAGAAGCAGGAAGGCCAGGACGAATGAAGCCAAACTACAAGAAAGGGGACTACACAGGAATGAGGAACTACCTGAACGGGGTTCAGTGGGACAGAGAACTGGCAGGGAAACCAGTTAATGAGATGATGGAATATGTAGCAATAAAATGCAAGGAGGCTGAGGAGAGGTTTGTACCCAAGGGTAACAGGAGTAATGAAAAAGCCAGGATGAGCCCATGGTTTACCCAAAGGTGCAGGGAGGCAAAAACCAAGTGTGCTAGGGAATGGAAGAAATATAGAAGGCAAAGGACCCAGGAGAATAAGGAGAACAGTCGTAGAGCCAGAAATGAATATGCACAGATAAGAAGGGAGGCCCAAAGACAATATGAAAATGACATACAGCGAAAGCCAAATCTGACCCGAAACTGTTGTACAGCCACATCAGGAGGAAAACAACAGTCAAGGACCAGGTAATCAGGCTAAGGAAGGAAGGAGGAGAGACAACAGGAAATGACCGGGAAGTATGTGAAGAACTCAACAAGAGATTCAAAGAAGTGTTCACAGAGGAGACAGAAGGGACTCCAGAAAGACGGAGAGGTGGGGCACACCACCAAGTGCTGGACACAGTGCACACAACCGAGGAAGAAGTGAAGAGGCTTCTGAGTGAGCTAGATACCTCAAAGGCAATGGGGCCAGATAACATCTCCCCATGGGTATTGAGAGAGGGAGCAGAGGCGCTATGTGTACCCCTAACAACAATATTCAATACATCTATCGAAACAGGGAGATTGCCTGAGGCATGGAAGACAGCAAATGTAGTCCCAATCTTTAAAAAAGGAGACAGACATGAAGCATTAAACTACAGACCAGTGTCACTGACATGTATAGTATGCAAAATCATGGAGAAGATTATCAGGAGAAGAGTGGTGGAACACCTAGAAAGGAATGATCTCATCAACAGCAGCCAGCATGGTTTCAGGGACGGGAAATCCTGTGTCACAAACCTACTGGAGTTCTATGACATGGTGACAGCAGTAAGACAAGAGAGAGAGGGGTGGGTGGATTGCATTTTCTTGGACTGCAAGAAGGCGTTTGACACAGTTCCACACAAGAGATTGGTGCAAAAACTGGAGGACCAAGCAGGGATAACAGGGAAGGCACTACAATGGATCAGGGAATACTTGTCAGGAAGACAGCAGCGAGTCATGGTACGTGGCGAGGTGTCAGAGTGGGCACCTGTGACCAGCGGGGTCCCGCAGGGGTCAGTCCTAGGACCAGTGCTGTTTCTGGTATTTGTGAACGACATGACGGAAGGAATAGACTCTGAGGTGTCCCTGTTTGCAGATGACGTGAAGTTGATGAGAAGAATACACTCGATCGAAGACCAGGCAGAACTACAAAGGGATCTGGACAGGCTGCAGAACTGGTCCAGCAATTGGCTCCTGGAGTTCAATCCCACCAAGTGCAAAGTCATGAAGATTGGGGAAGGGCAAAGAAGGCCGCAGACGGAGTACAGTCTAGGGGGTCAGAGACTACAAACCTCACTCAAGGAAAAAGATCTTGGGGTGAGTATAACACCAGGCACATCTCCTGAAGCGCACATCAACCAAATAACTGCTGCAGCATATGGGCGCCTAGCAAACCTCAGAACAGCATTCCGACATCTTAATAAGGAATCGTTCAGGACCCTGTACACCGTATACGTTAGGCCCATATTGGAGTATGCGGCACCAGTTTGGAACCCACACCTAGCCAAGCACGTAAAGAAACTAGAGAAAGTGCAAAGGTTTGCAACAAGACTAGTCCCAGAGCTAAGAGGTATGTCCTACGAGGAGAGGTTAAGGGAAATCAACCTGACGACACTGGAGGACAGGAGAGATAGGGGGGACATGATAACGACATACAAAATACTGAGAGGAATTGACAAGGTGGACAAAAACAGGATGTTCCAGAGATTGGACACAGTAACAAGGGGACACAGTTGGAAGCTAAAGACACAGATGAATCACAGGGATGTTAGGAAGTATTTCTTCAGCCACAGAGTAGTCAGTAAGTGGAATAGTTTGGGAAGCGATGTAGTGGAGGCAGGATCCATACATAGCTTTAAGCAGAGGTACGATAAAGCTCACGGCTCAGGGAGAGTGACCTAGTAGCGATCAGTGAAGAGGCGGGGCCAGGAGCTCGGACTCGACCCCCGCAACCTCAACTAGGTGAGTACAACTAGGTGAGTACACACACACACACACGACACGACGGAGGGAATATACTCCGAAGTGTCCCTGTTTGCAGATGACGTGAAGTTGATGAGAAGAATTCATACGATCGAAGACCAGGCAGAACTACAAAGGGATCTGGACAGGCTGCAGACCTGGTCCAGTAATTGGCTCCTGGAGTTCAACCAAACCAAGTGCAAAATCATGAAGATTGGGGAAGGGCAAAGAAGATCGCAGACGGAGTACAGTCTAGGGGGCCAGAGTCTACAAACCTCGCTCAAGGAAAAAGATCTTGGGGTGAGTATAACACCAGGCACATCTCCTGAAGCGCACATCAACCAAATAACTGCTGCAGCATATGGGCTGCTAGCAAACCTCAGAACAGCATTCTGACATCTTAATAAGGAATCATTCAGGACCCTGTACACCGTCTACGTTAGGCCCATATTGGAGTATGCGGCACCAGTTCGGAACCCACAATTAGCCAAGCACGTAAAGAAACTAGAGAAAGTGCAAAGGTTTGCAACAAGATTAGTCCCAGAGCTAAGAGGTATGTCCTACGAGGAGAGGTTAAGGGAAATCAACCTGACGACACTGGAGGACAGGAGAGATAGGGGGGGACATGATAACGACATACAAAACACTGAGAGGAATTGACAAGGTGGACAAAGACAGGATGTTCCAGAGATGGGACACAGTAACAAGGGGACACAGTTGGAAGTTGAAGACACAGATGAATCACAGGGATGTTAAGAAGTATTTCTTCAGCCACAGAGTAGTCAGTAAGTGGAACAGTTTGGGAAGCGATGTAGTGGAAGCAGGATCCATACATAGCTTTAAGCAGAGGTATGATAAAGCTCACGGTTCAGGGAGAGTGACCTAGTAGCGACCAGTGAAGAGGCGGGGCCAGGAGCTTGGACTCGACCCCTGCAACCTCAACTAGGTGAGTACACACACACACACACACACACACACACACACACACACACACACACACACACACACACACACACACACACGAACCAGCAAGACTGGATCAAGTATTCTCCTTGAGTAGTGCAGATACTGAGGACATCACATATGACAGACCCCTTGGGGCCGGTGACCACATGGTTCTGAGCTTCGAATACATAGTACAGTTACAAGTGGGGAGGGAAGCAGGAAGGGCAGGACGAATGAAGCCAGACTACAAGAGAGGCTACTACACAGGCATGAAGAATTCCCTGCACAAGCTTAAATGGGGCAGAGCAGTGGAAGGGAAGTCATTAAATGAGATGATGGAATAAGTGACAACAATATGCAAGGAAGTTGAGTAGAGGTTTGTACCCAAGGGTAACAGAAATAACGAGAAGGCCTCGATGAGCCCTTGGTACACTCAAAGGAGTAGAGGCTAAAACCAAGTGTGCTAGGGAATGGAAGAGGTATAGAACGAAAAGAACCCAGGAGAATAAGGAGAGTAGTCGCAGAGCCAGAAACGAATATGCACAGGTAAGAAGGGAGGCACAACGACAATACGAAAATGACATAGCAGCGAAAACAAAATCTGACCCGAAGCTATTGTGCAGCCACATCAGGAGGAAAACAGCAGTCAAGGACCAGGTAATCAGGCTGAGAAACGACCGAGAAGCATGTGAGGAGTCCAACATGAGATTCAAAGAAGTGTTCATGAAGGAGACAGAAGAGACTCCAGAAAGACTGAGAGGTGGGGTACACCATCAAGTGTTCGACGCAATACATAAAACCGAGGAAGAAGTGAAAAGGCTGCTAAGCGAGCTAGATATTTCAAAGGCGATGGGGCTGGATAACATCTCTCCGTGGGTTCTGAGAGAGGGGGAGCAGAGGCGCTATGCATGCCACTAACAACAATCTTCAGCATATCTATCGAAACAGGGCAACTACCTGAGGTGTGGAAGACAGCAAATGAAGTCCCAATTTTTAAAACAGGAGACAGACAAGAAGCATTAAACTACAGACCAGTGTCACTGATATGAATAGTATGGGAAGTTATGGAGAAGATTATCAGGAGAAGAGTGGTGGAGCACCTAGAATGGATTGAGCATATCAATGACAACCAGCACGGTTTCAGGGAAGGAAATCCTATGTCACAAACCTAATGGAGTTATATGACTGGGTGACAGCAGTAAGAGAGAGAGAGACTGGTGGGTAGACTGCTATTTCTTGAACTGTAAGAAGGCTTTTAATATAGTTCCACACAAGAGATTAGTGCATAAACTGGAGAACCAGGCAGGTATAAGAGGGAAGGCGCTGCAAGGAATCAGGGAATACCTGTCGGGAAGACATCAGAGAGTCATGGTATGTGATGAAGTGTCAGAGTGGGCGCCTGTGACAAGCTGGGTTCCACAGGTGTCATTCCAAGGACCGGTTCTGTTTCTGGTATATGTGAACGACATGATGGAAGAAATAGAAGTATCCCTGTTTGCAGATGAGGTGAAGTGATGAGAATTCAATTGGACAAGGATCAGGCAGAACCACAAAGGAATCTGGGCATCTGCAGGTCTGGTCCAGCAACTGGCTCCTGCAGTTCAACCCCACCAAGTGCAAAGTCGTGAAGATAGGGGAAGAGCAAAGAAAACCGCAGATGGAGTACAGTTTAGGGGCCAGAGACTACAAACATCACTCAAGGAAAAGGATCTTAGGGTGGGTATAACACTGGGCACATCTCCTGAGGCGCACATTAAACAAATAACTGCTGCAGCATATGGGCGCCTAGCAAACCTAAGAATAGCATTCCGACATCTCAATAAAGAATCATTCAGGACCCTGTACACATGTATGTCAGGCCTATATTGGAGTATGCAGCACCAGTTTGGAACCCACACCTAGCTAAGCATGTACGGAAATTAGAGAAAGTGCAAAGGTATGCAACAATACTAGTCCCGGAGGTAAGGGGCATGTCCTACAAGGAGAGGTTAAGGGAAATCGACCTGAAAACACTGCAGGACAGGAGAGATAGGGGAGATATGATAACGACATATAAATTGAGAAGGTGGACAGAGACAGGATGTTCCAGAGATGGGACACAGCAACAAGGGCTCACAATTGGAAATTGAAGACTCAGATGAATCACGGGGATGTTAATAAGTATTTCTTCAGTCACAGGGTTGACACGAAGTGGAATAGTCTGGGAAGTGATGTAGTGGAGGCAGGATCCATACATAGCTTTAAGGAAAGGTATGATGAAGCTCATGGAGTAGGAAAATGGACCTAGTAGCGACCAGTGAAAAAAGGGGCCAGGAACTGTGAATCGACCCCTGTAACCACAACTAGGTGAGTATGTTAGGGACACATTAGGGCCACTACCAGAGAGAAAGAAGACGAACCAGCAAGACTGGAAACAGTATTCACCTTATGTAGTGCAGATATTGAGGACATCACTTATGAAAGGCCCTTTCGAGCTAGTAATGTGGCTCTGAGCTTCGAATACATAGTAGAGTTGCTTTTGGAGAGGGAAGCAGGAAGGGCAGAGTGGAGGAAGCCAAACTACAAGAGAGGGGACTCACAGGCTTGAGGAACTTCCTTCACAAGGTTCAGTGGGACAGAGAACTGGCAGGGAAACCAGTCAATGAGATGATGGAATGTGTGACAACAGCATGCAAGGCAGCTGAGAAGAAATTTGTACCCAAGGGCAACAGAAAATAAGGAGAAAGCCAGAACGAGCCCTTGGCTCACCCAGAGGTGTAGAGAGACCAAAACTAAATGTGCTGGAGAATAGAAGAAGCATAGGAGACAAAGGACTCGGGAGAATAAGAAGAGAAGTCGAAGAACCAGAAATGAATATACACGGATGTTGAGGGAGGCCAAACGACAATACGAAAATGGCATAGTAGCGAAAGCCAAGTCCGACCCAAAGCTGATGTACAGTCACATCAGGAGGAAAACAATAGTCAAGGACCAGGTAATCAGGCTGAGAAAAGAAGGAGGCGAAGTATATGAGCAGCTGAACATGAGATTTAAAGAAGTATTCACAGTGGAGACAGAAAGGAGTCCTGAAACACGAAGGGGTGGGGTACACCATTAAGTGCTAGACACAATACATACAACCGAGGAAGAGGTGAGGAGGCTGCTAAGCGAGCTAGATACCTCGAAGGCGATGGGGCCAGATAACATCTTCCAATGGGTTCTGAGAGATGGAGCAGAAGCACTCTATGTACCACTAACAACAATCCTCAAAATATCTCTTGAAACTGGGCATCTCCCGGAGGTATGGAAGACAGCAAATGTAGCCCCAGTTTTTGAAAAAGGAGACAGACACACATCACTAAACTACAGACCAGTATGACTGATATGCATAGTATGCAAAGTCACAGAGAAGATTATGAAGAGATGAGTGGTGGAGCACCTAGAAAGGAATGAGCTTATCAATGACAACCAGCATGGATATAGGGACGGGAAATCCTGTGTCACAAACCTACTGGAGTTCTATGACAAGGTGACAACAGTATGGGAAGAGAAAGAGGGGTAGGTAGATTGCATTTTCTTTTACTGTAAGAAGGCTTTTGACACAGTTCCACACAAGAGATTAGTGCAAAAGCTGGAGGATCAGGAAGGTATAACAGGGAAGGCACTGCAATGGATCAGAAAATACCCGATGTATCCCTGTTTGCAGACGATGTAAAGTTAATGAAGAGAATTCTGGACAGGCTACAGGTCTGGTCCAGCAACTGGCTCCTGGTGTTCAACACCCAACAAGTGCAAAGTCATGAAGATGGGGAAGGGCAAAGAAGACTGAATACTGTCTAGGGGTCCAAACACTACAAACCTCACTCAAGGAAAAGGATCTTGAGATGAGTATAATACCGAGCACATCTCCTGAGGCGCATATCAACCAAATAACTGCTGCGGCATAAGGGCGATTAGCAAACCTGGGAATAGCTTTCCGACATCTCAATAAGGAGCCGTTCAGGGCTGTATACATCGTGTACATTAGGCCCATATTGGAGTATGCCGCACTAATTTGGAACCCACCCTGTCCAAGCACGTCACAAAATTAGAGAGTGTGCAAAGATTTGCAACGAGACTAGTCCTGGAGTTAAGGAGCATGTCTTACGAGGAGAGGTTAAATGAAATCAACCTGATGACACTGGAGGACAGGAGAGACAGGGAAAACATGATAACAACATATAAAATACTGAGAGGAATCGACAAGGTGGACAGAGGCAGGATGTTTCAGAGATGGGACACACCAACAAAAGGGTCACAATTGGAAGTTGAAGACTCAGATGAGTTACAGGGATGTTAAGAAGGATTTCTCCAGTCACAGAGTTGTCAGGAAGTAAAACAGTCTGGAATGGGAGGTGGTGAAGGCAGGATCCATACATAGCTTTAAGAAGAGGTATGACAAAGCTCATGGAGCAGGGAAGGAGTGACCTAGTAGCGACCAGTGAAGAGGCGGGGCCAGGCGCTATGAATCGACCCCTGCAACCACAATTAGGTGAGTACAATTAGGTAAGCACACACACACAAGCTAAGACTCACACACTTGCATACATGTACACGTAGTATATATATTCTGGGGACAAAGGCTGCAGGACTCGCTCAATAATAAATACCCAGGGTTAAGCATAGTGCCAAGCGTATTGCCGGAGACACACATCAACCTTAAAACCTCAGATAACAATGCTCCTTTGGCAAATCTAAGAGTAGCCATCAGGTATATCTATAAAGAGTCATTAATTGCCCTTTATACAAAATCTGTAGGGCTCATCTTGAAGTATTCAGCATCGGCATGGAGCTCCCATCTGATGAAGTATGTTGAATAACTGGTGAAAATGCAGAGCGAAGTATTATGACCTGTGATGAAAAGCTAAAGGAACTGAAGTTGCATCATTAGAAGACAGAACCAGAGGAAACAAAGAAAAACAATATATAAAATGCTGTAATAAACTGATCGGTTAAACAGGGATAGAAAGGTGATAAAGATGTACACGTGGTCACAGACGAATCATAGGGATGTTAGGAAGTACTTCTTCAGCCTGATGGTGGTGGTCAGGAAATGAAATGAACTAGATAAAAATGTGGTGGAGAAAGACTCCATACATAGTTTTAAAGGCAGGTATGAAGGGACGGAATGAACCTGTCAAGTGGCAAGTTGAAAAGCAGATATGTAAGCTAAGACTCGACCTTACAACCATATACTGAGTACATGTATTTAAGTATAAACATTAATGCAGAAGACAGTGCCAAACCTCATATTCATCACAGAGTCAAACCTGTCAGACAATATCAGATGAAGTATTTCCAGTATGAAACCAAGTACTGACACGTAATCGAAGAAATAGAACACGAGGAGGTATACGCTGCTTGTAGGAAATCAATGTAGTCTCGAGGAAATATGAGATAGGAAATAGTGAAGTTAACAACTATATAGCGCCAACACAGCCTGGGAACTAAAGGTAGTGGAAGTATACAATTCTCCACCTAACAGCAGGAGGCCAAAGCAATTGGACGAACAGAGCCCAAGGAGTTTAAAGGTCCAAAGAAAAGTTTCTTATAATGGGAGACTTTAATAACAATGAAACAGACAGTGAAATGCGAATTGCATAAGGATCCTGACTCGTGAAGTCAACACTGATGGAGGCAGTACCGAAGATATTCATGTGATAGCACTTCAGAAACATGAAAGAGAGAGAGAGAGAGAGAGAGAGAGAGAGAGAGAGAGAGAGAGAGAGAGAGAGAGAGAGAGAGAGAGAGAGAGAGAGAGAGAGAGAGAGAGATGAGGAACATCAGATATAACATAAAAAGAGGAAGGCCCGAACAGAAGCGAATGCCAGTGAAGTAATAAATAATTACAAATGAGTAGTGATAAACAAATAATCAAGAACAGTTATCCACAAACAGGCATTGACAAACAGTCAGCCACAAATAGGCAAGAATAAATAATCAGTATCAAACAGGAAATCACACACAGGTAAGCACAGATAATCAGTAACCAATAAGTAATGGCATCCAGGTAGTTACAAACAGGTAACGACAAACAGGTAACGACTCACCCGCTCTACCTCGGAGAAAACCCTGATGATGTTCTCTCCTATAAGTTTCCTAATGTCTTCTACCGTCCAGGTAGGATCTCTGAGGAGCTCCGCCAGCAGGAAAGGGTACTTGCTGACGTCCTCCAATCCATCTGGAGTCCTGCAGAGGAAGAGTGGTGCACTGTTAGTGGCGTCGGGTGAGACACTGGGAGTTGAAGATCGGAAAGGACAGTGCTGGATGGAGTGCTTTCGATGATATTGGTACGGTGAGGATGGTTGATTTTGTTGTTAGCGGTAAGTACTGTTGGATAAAACGCATATGTTCTTGGGGTAATGGCCAGAGACGAGCTTATTGTCAGGGTTGGTGGGTGTGGAGGACGGTGCTAGTTTTGCTGGTGACGAAAGGGAAAAGTGGCAAAAGATGGATGGTGGAAAATTGGTTGTGCGTAGTGTTAGTGGTGGTAGGAGCTTAGCGTGGAGGGAAGGAGAAATGGCTGCTATTTGGGGATGTGCAGTAGCTAGGGAAGCAAGGAACAGAAGCATAATATCTCGGAGAGAGTTGTGGCCGGATGGTAAGAAAAGGCGCAAAGATTCATTTGCCGTGGCTAAGAGTTGCCTAAGGGAAGATAATAGATCAATGGTGGAACGACAGTGGCAAGTAAAATTGACGATACACGTGAAATTTGATTGTGGTTTAATGGAGTATAAAAAAATGAAAAAGTGATGACAAAGAAGGTTAAGAAGTCAAGCGATAAAAGACAAAATATTGCACATTTCTTCAGTTATAAAAAAAAGCCAGTACTGATGGCCCGTTCAAGGCAGGAGAAAAATCAGAGCTTGAACAAATACAGAGATCGTTTACGGCACGCATAGAGCCAGTAAAACACTTAAATTACTGGCAACGCCTTAAAGTCTTGAATATATACTCACTGGAGCGGAGGAGAGATGCATTATAGTGTATACCTGGAAAGTATTCGAAGACCTGGTCCCAAATCTGCACACTGTCATAACAAAATACTGGAGCGAGAGGTATTGGGAGGAAGTGGAAAATGAACCAAATGAGGAGCAGGGGTGTGGTTGTACAATAAGGGAACACTGACCCCAGATTATTCACATCCTGCCAGAAAATATCAGAAGCTCTGCTGGAACAGGTATAGACGTCTTCAAGAGAAAACAGATCAACCAGGCTGTGATGGGTATGTGGGGCAGCAAGCCTCCAGCAGCAAGTCTGATTGACCAGAGTAGCACCAGAGGAGCCTTCCCCATGGCCGGGCTCCGGGAGTAGAAAGAACTTCGAAACTCATCAAAGGGACATCAAAGGTAATGGACAAAAATAATAAGAGATGAGCATCTCTCTGTGTACATATGCTGAGAGTTGACTTTACCCCCAGTTGACTGGTGGTGTACATGATATACGTAGCTTTTATGATCTTTGTATAGTAGATAAGCTTTAAACCCAATAAATAAAACATATCAAAAAAATTGAACAGAGGTGAGTCAAACAAGGAATCACGCTTTTCACTGACACACTGATAAATGCACTCTTCTCTAAGGCTATATCCATCTTTGCATCGTATCGACTATAAATAGCAATATTTACTTGCAATAAGAGACAAAGAGGGACTTTTAAATGTGATATATTTTAGAAAGGAATATGGTACTGACAAATATATTAAACAAGAAGAGAGAAATAAATAAGTATACGAAGTATGATAAAATTATCCCTCCTACTTAAGGATACAATGAGAGGTGTGTATCATTCAGCGTAAATATATTGAAAATTTAGTCAGATCCCTGTTTTAGGGATTAAAGTGTCCTTGAGTGGTAATGTACAGATTCCATAAAGATAAATCGTTCATAATCTTTCATCAGATTGCATAAAGCCTTAATGATCCTTTCCTTTGTATAGTAGACAGGCATTAAACCTTCTTATTCAATAAAATAAAACTTAAGCGACAGCAGTGAACATATATCTGGCGCTATTAGTGAAATTTATTGAACCGCTCACCTTTTCCCTCTCATTCCACATAAGCCTTTTCACTTCCCCCACCCCGCACCCACCTTTTCTTCCCTCTCTTCCCTCCACAACCCACTCCCACCTCACACCCACCTCATCCCCCCTTCCGAGCCCCCACCCACCTTTTCTTTCCTCTCTTCTCTCCACAACCTTCGCCCACATATTCCCCCACCACAACTCCCATTAACCTTTTCCCACTTCACAACCCACACCCACCTTTTCCCACTCCACAACCCACACCCACCTTTTCCCACGTACACAACCAACACTCACCTCTTCTCACCTTCATAATCCACATCCACTTTTTCCTTTCTCAAATCTCTTTTTTTTTTTTTTTTTTTGCTCTTGCAGTACTGAGTAGTTGGATTATTATTATAATCAAAACTAAAACATGCGTTCCTAATGGTTTTTTGACCTAATTCTAATTGCACTGAACAGGAAAGATTTTAGTATACGTTTAAAACATGTTTTTCTAAATAAATCTGGAACGCTGAATTCAAATCTGAACCTAATTTTTCTCCCACATGTAGTTTCCTCATTTTCTGCTATGTTTCGCTTATATTATTGTTTATTGAGTGCCTACTTATTTTATTGAAAATAATTTATGATTTCGTTTGATTTTGTTGATTTATGAGATTGTTTTATCACTAATAGGCTGTTTATTTTCTCCTTTTTTCAGAATAAGTGGCATTTTCAACTGTCAAGTTATACACCTACAATGCCTAGTGGTTGCTTTAACGACAATCATGTTTTTTGTTATAAATGTAGCAACTTCACTCTGACAAAGCAGAGATTAAACATGTCGCCTCTTGTAACGACAGTTTGTTTTTATTCTGGTGTGAACGTCTTGATCATGACGAGCTGTGGGCACCTCATCGCTGTTGTGTGACTTAATTTAAACTTTTACATGAGTGATTTGCTGGAAGGAATTCATGCATGCCATTTGCAGTCCCGATGGTATAGAGGGAACTAAAAGGATCACACCACGGAAAATTTCTGCATTACACGAGTGTTGGAATTTTCATAAAAAAAATCCAAAATAACGTATTCACATCTTTCTTCTCTAATCAGACCGACGAAACATTCAGATCTCCAAATTCCAGTACCACCATCCTGTAAAGATAGATTTCTCTTTGATGATGAAGAGGCTACTGAATAAGATTTTGAGTTTGAGCCAGCTGAAGTCAGCAACCAGGAACCACATCTTATGAATCAGAGTGAATTTAATTATCTTGTGCATGACCTTAATTTTTTCAAGAAACAGTCGAAGATACCTGGTTCAGGATTGCTCTGGTGGAATTCACTGCGCCCAGATACAAGAATCAATTTGCTCAGAAAGCGACTGGAAAGTCTAGAAGCTGGTAAGTGAAAGAATCAATATTTAAGTGTTGTAATGTTGACTGACTTCTCGATGTTTTGGGTAAACATCATGATACGGTAATGTGTCGTTTGTTTATTGAATCAAGCAAAACAAGCCTGAAAGCAGCCAGCCTTACTTCATAATGACAACACCCTACCAATCATCATCTTGACAAAAGTCTCCAAGATGCTACCTGGAGTCTACCTGGAGGGAATTCCGGGGATCAACGTCCCCGCGACCCGGTCCACGACCAGGCCTCCCGGTGGATCAGGGCCTGATCAACGAGGCTGTTACTGCTGGCCGCACGTAATCCGTACGAACCGTACGAACCACAGCCCGGCTGATCCGGCACCGTCTTTAGGTATTTACAGGCATCTTATCCGACTTCCTTAAAAAGTCTGTGAAGGAACCTCTTGAACTCTCCGACGTTTAGGTATCTGTCCAGCTCCCTCTTGAAGACAACCAGGGGTCTTCCCGTAATGCCCCTTATTGCTGGTGGGAGGCTTTTGAACAGTGAGGTGAGATTATGAGCGGAATTCAAGAATACTTCTGTAGCTTTCTTTGGCAATCATCACAGCGATGAGTACAGAAATATTGTAGAGGAGGCATTGACAGCATATCATTTAGGGTACTGTACCAGTCCTGTATCCTGAAGAGCTGGTTTTCTGGCCATCCTGCAAGAGGAATAACCAAGGAGATTCTATATCCTGGGAACGGAAGAACCTTTGACCTCACTATGATTATTGCAAAAGGCTTAGCAGGGGTCCTTACCAGAAGATCCAGGCGAAAAGTGCACCGTATATCTTCCCACCTGTAAAACAGCTCAAACTGAGAGTCAAACATAAGCAACTCACTGTCTCAAGCCTTGCAGTTCTCAGACATATAAAATAATTCATGATACTTAACAAAATAAAACTCTTCCAGACAAAAGCTCCCTGCCTCTGAGCTAATTTCATTGTACTCCCCGTTTGGTGTACTAGCCTTCACAGGCAGTATATATATATTACTGAAACTACGAACGAGTGGTATTTAATCAATAACAACACTGCGACTAGCTGAGGACTTCAACCTATGTCGTTTTAGCTTGCCTCTGGTGAGCGAAAATCACATGACGCTCTAACGCACAGGACCACTCAATCCTACAAGAATCATGCACCCAGCAGAGCTCGGTGTTTTACCGTGATCCGAGGACATACGGTGGTGTGGGTGCCTCTGAGCTAATTTCTACTCCCCGTTTGGTGTACTAGCCTCCACAAGCAGTATACATATTATTGTGCGTGATTCTTGTAGGATTGAGTGGTCCTGTGGGTTACAGCGTCATGTGATTTTTACTCACCATGAGGCGGGCCAAAACGACATGGGTGGGTTCGAGTCCTCAGCTAGATATATATATATATATATATATATATATATATATATATATATATATATATATATATATATATATATATATATATATATATATATATATATATATATATATATATATATATATATATATATATATATATATATATATATATATATATATATATATATATATATATATATATATCGTGCCGAATAGGCAGAATTTGCTATCTTGGCTTAAATAGCAACGCTCATCTTGCCAAATAGGACAAGTGAAAATTTGTGTATGCAATAATTTCGCCAAAATCATTCTGAACCTAACGAAAAAAATATATTTCACTGTGTTTGTTTAGTATTAAATTATTGTAAACAAATCTAAAAAATATTTAGTTGGGTTAGGCTAAAATAAATTGCTCTTGTTATAATAAGGTTAGGTAAGTTTTCTAAGATTCTTTTGGTGCAAAATAAAAAATTTTTACATTAACATTAATGAAAAAAATATATCTTTAAACGTATAAGAGAAAATTTTAGAAAGAACTTAATTTTATATGAGTTCTTGCTAATTGACCAGTTTTACATATTCGGCACGACATATATGTATATATATGCAAAACAACCACTGTGAAAGAATAGAGAAATTCCAAGCGCTTTCATGACTACTCACATTATCAAGATTGTTCCTTGATAATGTGAGTAGTCACGAAAGCGCTTGGAATTTCTCTATTCTTTCACAGTGGCTGTTTTGCATATTCTAAAATCGCCTGTTTATTGTGATCTTATTGCATATATATATATATATATATATATATATATATATATATATATATATATATATATATATATATATATATATATATATATATATATATATATATATACATATATATATATATATATATATATATATATATATATATATATATATATATATATATATATATATATATATATATATATATATATATATATATAATGCAAATATCGCAAACGAAGCGACACAGGATGCAAAACAACCACTGAGGGAATGGAATGATAGCTCTAGGCCTTTCGTGTTGCAATCAACACATCATTAGGAGCTTGCAAAATTGCAGAAAGAGGAGGATGTCCAAGCAAGTACGTTTCCAGAGACGGTCCTCTGGGAACGTACTTGCTTGGACATCCTCCTCTTCTCTGCAATTTTGCAAGCTCCTGATAATGTGTTGATTGCAACACGAAAGGCCTAAGGCTATCATTCTACTCCCCCGTGTAAGCTGTGGGACCCATAGCCTCGGAGAAATGGATAAAAAGGATTCAAGCAAGAATATTTGGATTTCTTCCTGAAGCCGTTTGAATATTCCACTTTCCCTACCACCCCATCTTTTCATTCTTTTTTAAAAATAGGTATATTTTATTACATAATATGGTACAAAAGATTTAAGAGATACGTTGTTGATATAAAAATGGCATATACAGTACTTGAGATGTGAGAGATACATGTCTAGTACATATTGTTAAGTGTTTGTTACTGATCATAATGCGAAAATTTCATCCAGCTCTTCAGAGCTGGGGTGCGTGCCCAAAATATAGCAGGCATTACCCCTCTGAACAGCCGCACTGAGTCGCTGGAACAAAACACTAGCTGCCCTGGGATCCCTAGTTATCCTGATGAGTCTTTTGCCTAGCTCCTTAAGGAACTTAGATGCACTCTTTCCCCATGAGCCAAGGGTCTCTGAGCCTATGGGAACAAACGTATAATGATGGGCAAGTTCTCCATATTTTCTAGACTTCTGGGACTCCCTGAAGCTGGTGGCTGCCCCTCCTTCCTCATTGGTGTATTGGAGATAAGTATCAGCCAAGGTAATTGCACATGTGTAGTCCCACACCACCTGCTTACCGTCTGTCCAGGCTTGAAGTGTGATGCCATCTGGACGCTTCTGGCTGCCATCAGATCTGCATAGTTGGGGTGGCTCCCTTATTGCTGGGCATCCGGCTGTTGTGAGGCTCCTCTTGATAATGTTATTAACCTCCTCATGTCTTGAAATCTTTCCCTCGGATTTACTGCACACAAGACCATGGTACCCGAATCGGTCTGCTGCTTCACTGCTACAAATACACCTGTGTTCGGCGAGAATAGGGGCGGCAAGTCGAAGGGCAATACCAGTGCGGATGATCTGTGGGTCGAGGCGTGTGCCAAGGCTGGAGTTGGGAACAGCCAACAGCAAGTCCCCTGCATGAGGAGCTCTCACTGCCAGGAGTCGGGCTCTATCCTTCCCTGACATATTTTGAAGCACTGTTGAGGCTATTTTCTCCACTATTGGGCCATCCCAGTGAGACTGTTTGTAGTTATTGGGGAGAGCAGGTCTGATTTCAGAGCCATACATACATACATACATACATACATGTCATGCCGAATAGGCCAAACCGGCGAATTAGGCCTTAAAAGCAAGTGTTTTTCCCCCTCTTCTCCCCGCGCATTCGAAAATCCGTGTATAACATTTCACTCCTCATAAGCTTTACTAATCGGAAGCCTTACCGATGACATACAGTCGATTAACACGTATTTTGTATGTTGTATATATTATATACTGTTTTCGTACAATAAAGTAAGTTAGAGAGAAAGTTAAGGAAGTCATAAGTAAGAGAAAATATATTTACAATACTGTACTGTATTTATCGATACCATAAGTTGACATAAATAACAAAAAAAGATGGATCGTCTGTCTGTCAGTACCTACAACAATATTGTCTTATATGAAGCAAAACACTGTAGATGTTATATATATTACTAACACTACCTTACCTTTGATCTACCTTTGAAGAATTTCGAGAGTTTCACTACTCTCGGAGCCCGGCCATGGCACTAGACATCAAAAATGAAAAGATAATGTGAAAAAAATCTTATAATTTAATATTGTATCTTTACATATGTTTACGTTTCCTTCGACTGCAAATGGAACTTGTACGATCTATAATATTTTTGTTTTTATTTTTATTAACACATCGGCCGTTTCCCACCATGGCAGGGCGGCCCGAAAAATAAAAACTTCATCATTCACTTCATCACTGTCTTACCAGAAGCTCACTTACACTAGTTATAAAACTGCAACATTAACACCTCTACTTCAGAGTGCAGACACTGTACTTCCCATCTCCAGGACTCAAGGCCACCCGGCCGGTTTCCCTGAATCCCTTTATAAATGTCACACTCCAACAGCACGTAAAGTCCTAAAAATCATTTATCTCCACTCCACTTCCAGCATGCTTGCTGGAAGTCCAAACCCTTCGCACAAAAAACTTTCACCCCCCACTCCCTCTAATCTTTCCTAGGCCGACCCCTACCCCGCCTTCCACTACAGATTTATATGCTCTCCAAGTCATTCTATTTCGTTCCATCCTCTCTAAATGTCCGAACCACCACAACAACCCCTCCTCAGCCCTCTGGATAATTATAATATTATATATTATATTATTGACCCTTGTGGGTCTAGCGCTTAGTTATGATTATAATTATTTTTATTATTATTCCTTTACCTTTGTTCACATTTCTCTTGAACGAGAATGGAACATGTACGATCTGTAAAGTTTGTGTGTGTGTGTGTGTGTGTGTGTGTGTGTGTGTGTGTGTGTGTGTGTGTGTGTGTGTGTGTGTGTGTGTGTGTGTGTGTGTGTGTGTGTGTGTAACCTTTGATAAATAATTTTTAACTTTTTACAATAGATTTGTGTGTATTATGTTAGTAAAAGGTAAAACAGAGTAGAACCTACATGCATTTTATGCATTCATGACATATTTAACTTTTCCTTGACTTTTTAGGTCACAAATCCCCCCCCCCCCCCCCCCCAAAAAAAAAAAAAAAAAAAAAAATATATATTTACTGGAAAAACAAATCCGAGTATAAATGAACCCGAGCAGTTCAAACCTATATTGTTCAAGGGTCAACTCCATTAAATAATTTAAACTGACCTTTGATGTATTTAGCTTGGTTAAAAAAGTTACCATGATGCGTTAGGTAATACCTCGAAGTTAGGCTGGCAATCTGTACTTTTTTTTAAGTTAGTTTCCAAGGAGTTTCATCCTATTCGGCAAGTTCGGTTTATTATTAATATTGTCATTGTCTGTAGAATTATGTAGAATCTGTATACTATATTTAGCATAGATTAAATTATTGGTGTGGACATGACAACTGGCCACATTCATTAGGTGTAATCTGCGTACTGGACTTCCTTACGTGTCTCCCCTTTGGTTGAACCAACAGGGCCGTAGCCTATTCACCTGTTTCACGTCTTCGTGTCATTAGTCACTGGTGTTTTTAACCTATACTTTTACATGTGTGAACCATGTTTTCTATAATTATATTTCACCTATGCCAGCTTTTCAGGAACTTTTGGAAAATTCCTAAAGTGGTGGGCTGCCTCTCTCTATCTGTTGTACCTTGCCAGTGGTTCGGTGTTGCTGCTGGCTCGCTGATTCTTCCATTCTCTTCGCCTTTAAGGTTTCGTATATCTCTTTACACATCTTTGGTGGTGAGTCAAAGAAGATCCTTGCTAAACAAAACCCACCAGAGATGTGGGTTCTGTCTCCTCTTGCACAGGATCCACATGTGTTCTGTGGATGCTTGCAGAATATTCCTGTTATGATACTTTTCTGTCCAGAGCTTGTTTTCTATGTAGTTGGTTACCGTCACAGTCGAACACTTGGAATCACACTGACACTGTAATTTGAGATAATGCTTTGGTTTTAGGACCCGTGTGTGTCCACCTTAGTGTTTTTGACGGTTGCTATTACTGTTCCATTTTTGCCTTTGTTTAAGTTGTTGGCTTGATTCACAACATTTTATATATCTTGGCTGTTTAGGGTGTCGTGGTTATTTGAGTTGTGATCTCATACGTTCCTCAACCTTTACATAGTGTATGAAGTATTCACTCAGTCATAGCGACTTGTAAATTCACATTACTAAGTAAGTGAGATGTGATGGATTCTGTTTTCTAATAAGCACTATTTAATTCTTAATGTATTTAGATACATATATCCCCAAGTGTATTTAGCAATTTTTATATAGTTTTCTGTTTCACTTTTCTGAGAGGTTTATTAAGTACTCTGTTTCATCCTTGATGGTAAATTATTTTTTTTTTTTCAACAAGTCGGTCGTCTCCCACCGAGGCAGGGTGACCCAAAAAAGAAAGAAAATCCCCAAAAAGAAAATACTTTCATCATCATTCAACACTTTCACCACACTCGCACATTATCACTGTTTTTGCAGAGGTGCTCAGAATACAACAGTCTAGAAGCATACACATATAAAGATACACAACATATATTTTATTTATATTTTATTTATATTTTATTTAAAATTTGATGTACAAATATTATATATAGGCAGGTACATACATTAACATGTAACATTGGTACTAGTTATGAGCAATAAATCAACATTGGCACTACTCCATCTACTGAATAACTACATCATACATAATGGTACTAAAACTAACCTAAGACAACCTACACTCTGCTTCCACGTACAGTGCTACACAAGTACAAAACTTTTTATAAAATAATATAATGATACAAACACAGTATTGCTTACACTCCTATCCTCCCCCACATGTGAAAACTGTCCAGTTTCACCTGGCTATACACGAAATGATACAAACACAGTATTGCTTACACTCCTATCCCCCCCCAAGTGAAAACTGTCCAGTTTCACCTGGCTATACACGAAATGATACAAACACAGTATTGCTTACACTCCTATCCCCCCCCAAGTGAAAACTGTCCAGTTTCACCTGGCTATACACAAAATGATACAAACACAGTATTGCTTACACTCCTATCCTCCCCCACAAGTGAAAACTGTCCAGTTTCACCTGGCTATACACGAAATGATACAAACACAGTATTGCTTACACTCCTATCCTCCCCCACATGTGAAAACTGTCCAGTTTCACCTGGCTATACACAATATCAAAAACTCGTTCACTTAATCATGTACAATGAACTTATGAAAAATATCTGTAACAATATCTTACATTATATATACAATACCTAAACATACCACTACTTGAAAATAGGTATGAATGCCTCAATATTGTGACAATGTTACATTGTTCATTTTAAATTATGCACAAAATACGTATATAGGTAGACACGTATGGTTACAGGTAACAAAAATCTCTACTAGCAAGACTCCAGTCCAATCATAATGGCGCTATTCCTCCCAAACCACACCATCCGCACCGTACCTCTAAATACTCTATGATACAATCAAAGATGTTTATATACTAACATGATTACGTACATCCTTACAATACATTAAGGAATAACCTTAAGTAAATATATAATCATCGGTGTTCACAATAACACCAAGACACGTTACATTGAATATAAAAAATTAAGATAAGTGTGTTAGATAAGGTTATAACACAATGTCACCTCAACCAGGTGACAATAACTGCCAGTGATAATATTTCTTACACTTCAGAAAAAGTCGTTATTCCAACACTCTCGCACTCCCAACAAATCACACACATCCTTAGCAACTGTCAACCCCAAGGAGGCGACCCTGTTTCATACCCCTGACATCCCTTCCCACAGTAGCATACACCATCCCTATCCTACCCCTCCCTCCTGAATTACAAGTCTAATAAAACCCCTAACGTAAGTTCTCTGTATCCCACTGGAAAATCCCTTTCCAACCTCCGCCCATAAATATCCCTGTTTCGACACAACGTTTTATAAAACGTAACCGCTAATACCCGCCGCTTCACCTCGCTAACTCCTTTCCTCCACATTCCCCACGATATGTATATATAATCTACCATAATGTACCCCACAGCCCTAATGATACTCTCATCCATACCCCCCACGTCAAGACTTAATGCCCGCAGAACAGAAATGCCTTTACCCCCTGCACTATGCAGCACCCTGCTCAACCAACCCCTGACACTCCCCATCCCCTCACAAAAATACACCAAGTGGAATGCCTAATCCTCCCCTCCACATGTTCCACAGATCCCCCCCTCAACCACCCGTCTATCCCATAAAACCACAACCGACAGTAAAATCCCATGCAAAAAACGATACATCACTTCACGCTCACGGAGTTGAAACCTCATCCTACCGAACCTACCCCATATACTTCCCCAGTCATACATGGGGAAAATCTCCTCCACCAGTGCCACTATCCTCCCCACTAACTTCCTACACAGCCTACCTATTTTTACCCTCCCCAGATCCGGAGCAAACGCCAGAGCCCTCAAAACAGTTTCACACTCATGCAACTCTGATATATGTTTCAATCTACAGTGTATCTTGACCAACCCCCCCACCCACCCACACCTTCCCTCATCACCTCCCTCTTAATGAAGATACATTTGACCCTCCGCTTTAAATCCATCAAACCCAACCTCCCCTGACGCACAGGTAACATTACCACATCCCTTTAAGCCAATCACAGCCCGAACCCCACAAGAATTTAAAAACCCTTCTAAGTATGTTCGCAATTGCCGTCCCAGTTAAAGGGAACATGGCTTCCACGGGCCAGACCTTACTATTTCACACGTGCAACATCCAGATTATCTGCATAGATAAGACCACAAAATTTTAACGAAGTCACCCACCTTGTCATGAGTACACTACCCCACTCAACCCTCCCCACCCAAGCTCCTAACCCCAGGACCATGGGCTTTTCTGAATTCACTCTCACGTTTACTACCCCATCTAAGGCATCCATTGATATCCCCTCCATAACCAGAACAGTAGTATCATCTACATACCCTATTAGAACTGGCCAAACCCTCCCAACTCCACTCCCTTCTCCCTCACTAATGCACATTTGCTGCTCCACCATTCTATAAAAGGGGTCCTGTATGCATGCAAACAATAGCTGTGACACAGGACACCCCTGTCGAAGTCCCCTACTCATTACAATCCTCCCCCCAATCTTCCATTAATCTGTACCCTCGCCGTTGCCCCACGATATAACGCATCTACCCATCCCACTATTTCCCCAAAACCCTGTCCCCTAAGGATAGCTCTCAATGCTTCTCGCTCCACTCTGTCATATGCTCCTTGTCAGTCTAGTGCAACCAAGCCCCCCCTTCCCCCCTTTTTCTTCCACGAAATCCCATAGTAACCCATGCCCCTCCACCATAGACCTCCCTGGCAACCCAAGCTGAGTTTTCGATACGATCCACCCTACTATGCACTTAAACCTATTTCCTAAAATCTTAGCAAACCACTTATAATCCGCGCATAACAACGATATTGCCCGGTAGTCCCTAAGCGTATGCTGCCCCTTACCCTTCAGTACCAAGACTACTACACCCGTTGCCTGCTTTTCTCCTAATTTGCCCTTTTCCTTCATCAAATTTAATAACCCTACCAAAAACCCTCTCATTAGCTCCCAATGCTGATGATAGAACTCTGCCAGTAGTCCATCGATTCCCAGCGCTTTGCCCTTTCGCATTTCACTTAAAGCCCTCCATATTTCCTCCTCAGTTATTTCCCCACCCAGTGCTTCCCTATCACTGTTTCCCAACCGACATATCGCACTCCCACACACCTGTTCTAAATCCCCAGCTCCTACCCCTTCCCCTTGCCAATACTGCTCATACCACTTATCTGCCCCCATCTCATCTGTATTTTGTATAACCTGACCCACCCTATACCCACACACCGACTCATGAACCTCCAACCATGGAATAGCCGTTGCCTGCTATCGTTTTTTCCTATGCAATACACACGACAATGGCCTATCGCCCCATAACACCTCTTCCACCCCCGCCATTGCTCTCACCGCTTGGAAACTCTCGTCTTGGATTTCGTGCAACCTTCCCTTAATTATCATAATGGTGTCCATAGGATAAGTACCCGCCACCGCCCCCTTACATAACATCCCCTTAACCTATCCTCCAAATAGTTAACAAGCCCGTATTTTAAAGAATTGATTCGTTTCCCTTCCTGCACATAATAATGCCGAATCCGTTCTTTAGCTACACCATCCCACCATGTTACCACATCCTCCACCCCTTTCACCTCCTCACTTAACCCCTCCCACAGTGCTGTAAAGCTCTCCAACCCCTACTCATCTCCTAACACAGTCATATTTAACCTCCAGTATCCCCTAGAGATACTAGCTAGTGACTCCCACTCCACCTCTGTCACTACCACCCAATGATCTGAAAAAGCTACTTCTATTGAACTGACAAACTTTGACAAAACCCCATGAGATATGTACAACCTATCTAACCTAGCCGCATAACCCCTCCTTACGAAAGTATGCTCTACCTCCCACGCCCCCCCACCTACCACATCACTCAACTGAACATCCACCAAGAGATTTCGTAAGGCTGCCGACATGTGCCCTGCCCCTTGTGGTTCCACATCAGCCCTCCTAATAACACAATTCCAGTCTCCACCAACGATGGCCACCTCAGGTAAACCATGTAGGTCATCACATACAAAATCCTGCTTTACTTTCACATCATTTTCCGCTGGCACATACACACTTACAAAGGTTACCCTCTGCCCCATCCACCACCCATCCACACGCAACACCCTCCCCCCCTCCCCTCCTCACTTCGTATCAACACAAACGGGCTCGCCTCCTTTATCAATAAACACACACCACCTTTCAGACGTGCAGATGGCAGAGTCATAACCTTAAACTCTGCCACCTCTAGCACTCTTACCTCCCTGAAATTATGTTCCTGTAGAAACACTACATCCACTCTATATTTACACAGAAGCATATGAAAGCATTCCCTCTTCACACTATTACACATTTCATTCACATTCACAGTCATACACCTAAGGCCTTCTTAAAATTTCCAACCCTTCCTCCTCTCCTCCTTCCCAGGGCCTCCTGCCCCAGGGCCAACACATGATTTCACACCATCCACCTCGCCCCCCTTCTTTCGATGCCTCTTAGCCTGGCTACCTCGAGAATATTCGTCCCTCCTCCCAGACCTCTGTGCCGGCTTCAGGAAGTCATCTGAGTCTGATGCTGCCACTCTCTTGTGACGCCCTCCACCGCCATGTGGAGTCCTCACAATGAGCCTCAACCTCCACCATTTCATGTTGCACAGAACACGGCGACATCTCTCTGTGCCTACTGATCTCCTCCTTCCTTCCTATGCATGTCCCGACACTCTCTTCTTGCAACTCAGAGACGTTCTCCCGTACAGAGACATCATCCTCCCCAGGTGGAGTTAAAGTTTTCAAAACCTCCTCCAGCTCTTTCTCCAGTGTCATCACCTCCTGCTGCACAAGCACTTCCGCCCCTGTCACCGGCAAAGTGGTCATTTCTGGCTCGACACAACTTATGGCACGCCCATCATTCACCACAAGGGTATCTTCAACTATATCACTCCACAGACGTCCACTCCCTCGTTTGCCCATGGGGCTCTCCACGACGGCATCCACACCTGTAACTGGTGCTTCACCAGTCTGCACCATCCCCCTCCTCTGTTGCACACACGTCGCCGCCATGTGATCATACTCCCCACACAACCTGCATGTAAGTTGTTGCCCAGCATAAGACACAAGAATCTGGGTCCAGACTCCTTCATCACAACATAAGATGGGATTGGATGCCTCAGAGTCATTTTGAGGGAAAACATACCCTCTGGACGTCCCATGTATGCACCTGCCGCTCACTTGCCTTGTGTTGCCAGATGCACAGTACCATACGCCTCAAACACGTTCCTTATGTCAGCCTCGTCTGCCTCAAAGGGTACGTGTGTAACTTCGCCCACATAACATGTCGAGAGACGTCTATGAGACGCACTCTTACAGCAGGAGTTGAATCTAGACTCACATCCTGGAATCTTGTCACCAACGACTCATACAAAGCCGTCGAATTCACCTTAACGAAGATTCTGAAGGCCCCATTCAGGGCTACACCATATACCTCGTCTTCCTGTATTTCATATGGCTCTCTGATGATCGTCGGTAGCAACACTTGTGCCGTTGAGGGGGAAATCGCCCCACGAAGCAGCTCAATACCGACGGTATTCACCCTACACCGTACACTCAGCACCATGTTGTTGCTTTGAGAGCTCGCCTGAAAACAGCAGAGGGTGCAAAGCACAACCACGCTCCACCGCAGTCAGGCAGCGAATGATGGTAAAATATTATTGTGGAACTTCTTCAACTTCGCCCTGAAAACAGGTCTTTCATTGTGAACCGGACAGTGGAATGCATCGCAATGGCAGGGGAATTAATGCAAGTATCGACTGAAGTGGGGGGGGGGAAAGCGTGCACCATCCTCCTACCCAAGCAAAAACTTCCCCTCGTAATAGTTAACTTCCCGGCTGCTTGATAGTTTTAAAAAAAGAGTCCATGTGAGTCAAGGAGTGTTTCTAAAGAGGTCTTGACAAGTCACTTGAGTGACAGCTCTCACAGAGGCTTCCCCTGGAACTTGCTGCATATTCGTGATTCAAAGTTTTCTTCAACTCCTAAGTTACACTTCATCATTTAGGTGTAATAAAATGTTTTTTTGCGATTAATAATGGAAATTAATGTAATAACTACTACTATATTATTATATTTAGCTAAATTATTACTCCTATCTCTCTTAAATACGGTAAGGAAAACTATTAATAAAAGACAAAATTTGACACCAGATCTGCATTGTACTTGAAATGTTTGGTGTTTGGTTTACTGTATATCTCACATATACTCACCCTGATGACAAAAAAAAATTAATGTTTAATATTGTTTTGCAAAAAATGCAAAATCAGTCACTAATAGTGATTATTTATCTTAAATAAGAAATAAGGAAACTATTATAGATTTTTTTTTGTTCTGTTCGATTTTCCGAGGACTTTCCAAAGTGTTGGTGCCCTAGGCAGTCACTGAGCTCGTCCGTGGTGCCCCAGTGGCCCTGTTTATGGGGACAAAATCTCTTACGCGCTGCAGTACATCCCGCAGCACCACCATAAGCCACCCAGTTATGTGGTTCTGTTATTGGCTGTTACGTCTGCATAAATACAAGTAAATAGTGGCCCTGTTTATGGGGACAAAATCTCTTACGCGCTGCAGTACATCCCGCAGCACCACCATAAGCCACCCAGTTATGTGGTTCTGTTATTGGCTGTTACGTCTGCATAAATACAAGTAAATATTGGTTAACCTAATTTAACGTAACCTAACCTAAAATAACCTAACTTAACGTAACCTAACCTAAAATTTCCTGATTTAACGTAACCTTACCTAAAATAACCTCACCTAAACTGACCCAAGCTAACTCTGTCTAGATTAGCCTTTTACCGGGCAAGCCAAGCGTATTCTAATCTAAACATAGCTAGCCTAAGCAGACCTAAAGTAATGTAAAATGAACTAACTAAGACTAACCAAATTAAATCTAACATAACCTTACCTTGTGAGTCACAGCAATGGAGGGAAAGGTGAAGGATGGGAGGGGATGTTAGGGGAAGTTGAAGCATAGAAGAAGGCGTCAAGAAAAGAGGAAATGGATGGGAGAGGGTAAAAAGGGAAGAGGGATGCAAGGGACAAGGTGTAAAGGGAAAAGGAAATGGGTGGAAGAGGGTTCAAAGGGAAGTGGAAGTGGGTGAGAGAGGGTTTAAAGGGAAATTGAAATGGATGGGAGAGGATGTAAAGGGAAGTGGAGAGGATGGGAGAGGCTGGAATAAGCGATGGGAGGATGGGAAAGGATGTGAGAGAAAGATAATTTAGAGTTTAAGACATGAAAATCAGTGCCACGAGAGGTGTCTGGCAGCGGTACGTTGTGCCTTCACCACCACCACAACCACCACCACCACAACCACCAATATCACCACAACCACCAATATCACCACAACCACCACAACCACCACATCCACAACCACCACAACCACCACTACCACCACAACCACCGCAGCCACCACTACCACCACCACAACCACCACATCCACAACCACCACTACCACCACAACCACCACTAACACCACCACAACCACCACCACAACCACAACCACCACCACTGTCACCACAACCACCACCACGACCACCATGACAACCATCATCACCACCATCACCATGACAACCATCATCACAACCACCACCACGACAACCATAATGACATTTAATAACATGAAAATCAGTGCCACAAGAGGTGTCTGACAGCGGTACGTTGCGCCTTCACCACCACCACCACTACAACCACCACCACTACAACCACCACCACTACAACCACCACCACTACAACCACCACCACTACAACCACCACCACCACAATCACCAATACCACCAGCACAACCACCTCTACAACCACCACCACAGCCACCACCACCATCTCCACCACCACTACCAACACCACCACAACAACCACCACCACCACCACCACAACCACCACCACGACCACCATGATAACCATCATCACCACCACTACCACCACCACAACAACCGCCATCACCACTACAACCACAGCCACCACCACGACCACCATGACAATCATCATCACCACCACCACCATGACAACTATTATCACCACCATGACAACAATCATCACTACCATCATCTTCACCTTTAAATTGCTCCCTCATCCTCTTCCTCAGAATAATAATAATAATTTCTTTGAAAATAAAAATCCTTATATATATATATATATATATATATATATATATATATATATATATATATATATATATATGTATATATATATATATAATATATATATATATATATATATATATATATATATATATATATATATATATATATATATATATATATATATATATATATATATATATATATATATATATATATATATATATATATATATATATATATATATATATATATATATATATATATATATGTCGTGCCGAATAGGCAGATCAGATCAGATCAGGACTCACAGGTAAGGACCCACGAGGGGCGAGGGGCAAGTGTGGACAGTGCGAAGAATAGACGGTGAGAGGAATGTCTTGAGTCGAAGAGAGAAGAGTCAGGACTAGACCCAACTGCTAAGCCTGGATAAACAATGACGAAGACGACATAGAAGACAGCAGGAACTCTGCAGGTGCTGACTGCAACTTGCTGGATGGAAGATTGCTGCATCTTGATGGTGATTGGAGGCTGGCAGAAGCTGGAGGCGTGGTCAAGGGAGGCTAGCTTCTTGATTGGTCAGGTGTCGTTAAAGTGTGAGCCAGGAGTTACATCATTTCTTCAGTGTTGGAGGCATTCCTTATGTTGTGCAGTTGTTGGGAGGAAACGATGAGTAGTCTTGTAATCTTGGGTCGAAATGCTGGGTCGGATTGTAACTGGTCAAAGGTCATCTTGAGTGCTGTGAAGGAGCAATGGGTTCCTTTTCGATTTATAAACTTGACTGTTCTGTCGTGTAATTTCTCGTACAAAGTGTCGACATTCATGGTGGGTTCTTGGTCAGGAGTCGTATAAAAAGTTATATCTTTCCAGTGCAGGTATTGATCTCGGTGTTGGTCTTCTGTATTAATACGTCGAGTGATGGCTGGTGAGGTTTTTGTTGGTGGTTGCAGCATTGAAGGTTCATTCACTGTTGGTGTCTCCGCTACAGAGTGTATAGAAGACTGTGGTGGAATCGTGGCTTCTGATTGGTCCATTTGAGTAGTGGTGAGTGGAGGCGAAGGAATGATATTTGCGCCGCCACGACGAGCCAATCGACGAATAGGAGGCGTGGTGCTGTCTTGGATGTTATCAGGTGAATGTTGATTGGAGGATTCAAAAGAGGATGCGTCGTTGTTGTCAATTATTAATTCCTTCAAGTCATCTGGCGCTTCAAAACTGACGATCTTCGGGATTATTTTCAAAATTTCAGCTGATGGTGGACTTGCAGGGAAGTTAAATGATGGCATGTTGTTAAGTGCAAGAAGTTCATTGATAGTCGTGTTGAAAGAGCCAGGTTTTGCAGCATTTTGCATGTGGGCAAACATCATGCAGTAATAGAATTTGGTAGAGATATCATCAGGTGGAGGTTGGGTAGTGAGAGGTGGTGGAGACGACTGTTGAGTGGCTTGTAGAATCTTGGATGTTGTAGATTGAATCTTGGCAATTGCAGCGTATGTAGGAGAGGTTCCAGATGACTTCTTTGTTTCTTCCTTCAGTTTCTTAGAGAGGATATCCTTA
Organism: Cherax quadricarinatus; assembly: GCF_038502225.1. Lineage (NCBI taxonomy): Eukaryota > Metazoa > Arthropoda > Malacostraca > Decapoda > Parastacidae > Cherax > Cherax quadricarinatus. The sequence continues at coordinate 73,479,633 of NC_091293.1, forward strand.
CGCACTGGACATTTGGCTGCAAGAGTATGGTGATCACTCTTACAGTTGAT
>NC_091293.1:73479782-73482282 GCF_038502225.1 Cherax quadricarinatus
GCTTTATACAAAGTAAAGTCAAGCAGACATTTCACTTACTTATTTATGCCGTCAAAATCAGCGCCGATACCCACATGGTCGATGCCAGCCACCTCCCTGATGTGGCTGATGTGTCCTGCAACACCAGAGATGTGGTCATGTTTGTGATGCAACACCAGGAGTCCATTTATGTAATGCCACACTATGGATATGGCTATAGACTGTAACACATGAAGATGTGGTCAGCTTTATGCAACACCAATGATGTGATTCAGTATTTCATCACCTGAGATATGGGTATGTATCAGTATTAGGGATGTGGCTATGAGTAGCGTCACCAAGGATGTGGTTGTGTAGAGCAACACTACCGATGTGGTTACGTGTTTTAACAATAGGGATGTGACTATATATCAATACCAAGTATGTGATTGTGTATCAGTGCCAGGGATGTGGTGATATATCAATATTAATATGTGTATCATCATTAGGGATGTGGTTATGTGTCTAACCACTTGGGATGTGGTCATGTACTTCAACACTAGGGATGTGGTCATGTACTTCAACACTAGGGATGTGGTCATGTACTTCAACACTAGGGATGTGGTCATGTACTTCAACACTAGGGATGTGGTCATGTACTTCAACACTAGGGATGTGGTCATGTACTTCAACACTAGGGATGTGGTCATGTACTTCAACACTAGGGATGTGGTCATGTACTTCAACACTAGGGATGTGGTCATGTACTTCAACACTAGGGATGTGGTCATGTACTTCAACACTAGGGATGTGGTCATGTACTTCAACACAAGGGATGTGGTCATGTACTTCAACACTAGGGATGTGGTCATGTACTTCAACACTAGGGATGTGGTCATGTACTTCAACACAAGGGATGTGGTCATGTACTTCAACACTAGGGATGTGGTTATGGAAACGCGAATAAATAAATATGGAAAGAGAAACAGTGAGGAGAACTTCAGTAAGACTTAGCCTAGGGAATGAACCACGTCTGGTGGTGGGAACAAGGAATGAACCACGACTGGTGGTGGGAACAAGGAATGAACCACGTCTGGTGGTGGGAACAAGGAAAGAACCACGTCTGGTGGTGGGAACAAGGAATGAACCACGACTGGTTGTGGGAACAAGGAATGAACCACGTCTGGTGGTGGGAACAAGGAATGAACCACGACTGGTGGTGGGAACAAGGAATGAACCACGACTGGTGGTGGGAACAAGGAATGAACCACGACTGGTGGTGGGAACAAGGAATGAACCACGACTGGTGGTGGGAACAAGGAATGAACCACGTCTGGTGGTGGGAACAAGAAATGAACCACTTCTGGTGGTGGGAACAAAGAATGAACCACGACTGGTGGTGGGAACAAGGAATGAACCACGACTGGTGGTGGGAACAAGGAATGAACCAGGACTGGTGGTGGGAACAAGGAATGAACCACGACTGGTGGTGGGAACAAGGAATGAACCACGACTGGTGGTGGGAACAAGGAATGAACCAAGACTGGTGGTGGGAACAAGGAATGAACCACGACTGGTGGTGGGGACAAGGAATGAACCACGTCTGGTGGTGGGAACAAGGAATGAACCACGACTGGTGGTGGGAACAAGGAATGAACCACGACTGGTGGTGGGAACAAGGAATGAACCAGGGCTGGTGGTGGGAACAAGGAATGAACCACGACTGGTGGTGGGAACAAGGAATGAACCAGGACTGGTGGTGGGAGCAAGGAATGAGCCACGACTGATGGTGGGAACGAGGAATGAACCACGACAGGTGGTGGGAGCAAGGAATGAACCACGTCTGGTGGTGGGAACAAGGAATGAACCACGACTGGTGGTGGGAACAAGGAATGAACCACGTCTGGTGGTGGGAACAAGGAATGAACGACGACTGGTGGTAGGAACACGGAATAAACCACGTCTGGTGAAGGGAACAAGGAATGAACCACGTCTGGTGGTAGGAACAAGGAATGAACCACGTCTGATGGTGGGAACAAGGAATGAACCACGACTGGTGGTGGGAAAAAGGAATGAACCACGTCTGGTGGTGGAAACAAGGAATGAACCACGACTGGTGGTGGGAACAAGGAATGAACCACGACTGGTGGTGGGAGCAAGGAATGAACCACGACTGGTGGTGGGAACAAGGAATGAACCACGACTGGTGGTGGGAGCAAGGAATGAACCACGTCTGGTGATGGGAGCAAGGAATGAACCACGACTGGTGGTGGGAACAAGTAATGAACCACGTCTGGTGGTGGGAACAAGGAATGAACCACGACTGGTGGTGGGAACAAGGAATGAACCACGTCTGGTGGTGGGAACAAGGAATGAACGACGACTGGTGGTAGGAACACGGAATAAACCACGTCTGGTGAAGGGAACAAGGAATGAACCACGTCTGGTGGTGGGAGCAAGGAATGAGCCACGACTGATGGTGGGAACGAGGAATGAACCACGACAGGTGGTGGGAGCAAGGAATGAACCACGTCTGGTGGTG
>NC_091293.1:73484782-73597282 GCF_038502225.1 Cherax quadricarinatus
ATGATAGGAATTCCGTATATAACTCAAATTATGGGCTGTACAAACTCAATAGTTATTTTGTGGAGTCTCTTGTGCACAACCCTAAACACCGATATTATACAAAAGCTCAGGATTGCTCCTTATGCTAGGAAATTTAGTGATCTTTCAGTTATGTTCGAACCAGATTCTGCAAACTGAACATCATGGTACGCCCGTCGTGAACGTCGATATAATATATGACATCTTGTTAAGTCCGTCGCGAACGTCGATATTTAATATATTAGGTCTGCCGTGACCATAGTTATAACCCACTCAGTTACTACTGCATACAGGTATCGTAATGCTACAGGTGCTCTAGGTGGTGTGCTCCAATACAGACTGGAACATGAACTATATAACGTCAGTAGTAAGGTAGTAGGTATGGGGGGTTCACTTAGGTATCGGTGCACATGTGTGATCATCCTATGATAGCGCAAAAGAAATGCAGTGACCTATTGAGGGCCTAACCCGTCTAGGTACAGCGGTACAAGGTACACATAGTTGATTACAATATGGTGATTGCAACTAGTTTAGTGGTTTTTTGAATTAGGTTGTTAGTAATATTATAATGATTATGATAATAATAATGATCATACCAGATGAGAGTGGATAATAATGAGAGTTATAGTGTTAAAAAATCAGGAATTGCCTAGTTATTATATGAAAGGAAAGCCTGAATAGGAAAATTTACACAGGCATATTAATTGAGACTGAGAGTATTTCCTGAATATTCGGGAATGTTCTGCAACACCTGTTGACAAAATGAGGGATTTATTCCCTCTGTTTATTCACTCTGTTTCATTAGTTAGAAGGTTGTTCACAAAAGCTGCATTCTGTATGTAAATGATCCACTATTGTAATGTAACTTCTTACATCACATGACCTGTTCCCAGCAGTTAGAAGCTTAGGGCTGGCTATTAACTATCTCCCAGTTATCGCATGCTATCAGCAAACTGTGGGGCCTGCTCCACTTGACCCCAAATTTGGTGGCGTATGGGAGGGGGGGAATACCGGTGTGTGGTTGGCATTCTGTTGGCCTCTCTCGCTCAGTCAGAGGCTGGTGCCACAGCGTTACCATAGTCTGAAGAAAAACTTACCCTATTTCTCAAGTTGCTGCCCTTGCAACATTGGACAGCTCCTGATGATGCACTCAGAAATGTGAAAGTACTTGAGAAAAAGATTTTCATTCCTCCCCCTCCTTCGTGGCTTGTCTTGCATTAAGAACGCCTGTATACTTGGAGTATACCTGGAGAGAGAGAGGGAGAGAGAGTGTGTGTGTGTGTGTGTGTGTGTGTGTGTGTGTGTGTGCGCGCGTGCGTATGTGTGTGTGTGTGTATGTGTGTGTGTATCTTTTATTGTACAAAGCGCACAGATAAACATTCAAACACCAGTCTTAGTAACTGAGTTTATTGAAATTAGGAGCCTTATGATAAGCCCAGAATAAATGCATATATGTGTATAATGTTACCTCCTGTCAGCTTTCATTACATACTAGCAAGGAAAGTAGCCGCACAAGGCATTAACATTCCCCCTGACTATTAGGATAATCCATTCTTGTGAGGAGGCCAAAACTGCCTTGAGAAATAGGCTATTGTCATCCTTGCGCTTGACCAATATTGGTTAGGAGGAATAGTGTATAAATTTGGTTCCATTTCTAAAGAACTGATTATTTTGCTGGTAATAAAGTGAGAAGGATGAGTGAAAGAGAAGAAGGGGTTGAATGAAGAGGAGTGGAGGAAGGAGGTAGAATTGTCAGAGATGAGGAAGAGAAGGCAAAGGAGGAGGAGTAAACATAAGAAGGAGCATGGTACAGAAGATCTTGTCGAGGCCTGGTCTCAGACCGAGCCGTGTGGGCGTTGGCCCCCGAAACCCTCTCCAGGTAAAACTCCAGGTGTATTGGTGGTATTTTAAGAGTTGTGGCTGCCAAGAAAGAGAAAGAGAAGGGGGAAAAGGTGAGTGAAGAGAGAGAGAGAGAGAGAGAGAGAGAGACGACTGTACACTGACATTCACTTATCCAAGAGAAGAAATGCCAGCTGCTCTAAGCTACATCAATCACCAGCTGAGAGCTATATCAGCTTGGGGAAATAGATGGCAAGTAACATTTGCACCTGAAAAAACGCAAATGATGTTCGTCTCTAGGCACCATGATGGTAATGCTGGCGAGTAGAGATGAATGGGACGATGTTGGCACCTGGAGAAGAGAGAAATTTGAGAGAGAGAGGAAGAGAGATCTGCTTGACAGAGAGAGAGAGAGAGAGAGAGAAAACAATGGAGCAAGGGAGTAGGAACACACGGAAAACGAGGAATAACCTTGAGCAAGGTGTACAGAAAAGGCTTCGAACTGAAGTCAGACACGGTGCTGATGTACGTGTGTGTTTACACCTGCCTTGAAGACTGAACCTGCTGGAACACGAGACAACGTGGTGGTGGTGTACGTGTGTGTGAGTGTGTGTGTGTGTGCGTGTGTGTGTACTCACCTATTTGTACTCACCTATTTGTGGTTGCAGGGGTCGAGTCTTAGCTCCTGGCCCCGCATCTTCATCGGTTGCTACTGGGCCCTCTCTCTCGCCGCTCCATGAGCTTTATCAAACCTCGTCTTAAAACTGTGTATGGTTCCTGCCTCCACTACGTCATTTTCTAGGCTATTCCACTGCCTTACAACTCTATGACTGAAGAAATACTTCCTAATATCTCTCTGACTCATTTGTGTCTTCAACTTCCAATTGTGGCCTCTTGTTTCTGTGTCCCCTCCCTGGAACATCCTGTCTTTGTCCACCTTGTCTATTCCACGCAGTATTTTATATGTCGTTATCATGTCTCCCCTGACCCTCCTGTCCTCCAGTGTCGTCAGGCCGATTTCCCTTAATCTTTCTTCATAGGACATTCCCCTTAGCTCTGGAACTAACCTTGTCGCAAACCTTTGTACTTTCTCTAGTTTCTTGACGTGCTTTATCAAGTGCGGGTTCCAAACAGGTGCTGCATACTCCAGTATGGGCCTGACATACACGGTGTACAGTGTCTTGAACGATTCCTTACTAAGGTGTCGGAATGCTGTTCTCAGGTTTGCCAGGCGCCCATATGCTGCAGCAGTTATCTGATTGATGTGTACTTCCGGAGACATGCTCGGCGTTATACTCACCCCAAGATCTTTCTCCTTGAGTGAGGTTTGCAGTCTTTGGCCACCTAGCCTATACCCTGTCTGTGGTCTTCTGTGCCCTTCCCCTATATTCATGACTTTGCATTTGGCAGGATTAAATTCGAGAAGCCATTTGCTGGACCAGGTGTCCAGTCTGTCCAGGTCTCTTTGAAGTCCTGCCTGGTCCTCATCAGATTTAATTCTCCTCATTAACTTCACATCATCTGCAAACAGGGACACTTCTGAGTCTAACCCTTCCATCATGTCGTTCACATATACCAAAAATAGCACTGGTCCTAGGACCGACCCCTGTGGGACCCCGCTCGTCACAGGTGCCCACTGTGATACATCATTACGTACCATGACTCGTTGTTGCCTCCCTGTCAGGTATTCTCTGATCCATTGCAGTGCCCTTCCTGTTATATGCGCCTGATGCTCTAGCTTCTGCACTAATCTCTTGTGAGGAACTGTGTCAAAGGCCTTCTTGCAGTCCAAGAAGATGTGTGTGTGTGTGTGTGTGTGTGTGTGTGTGTGTGTGTGTGTGTGTGTGTGTGTGTGTGTGTGTACACCTGCCATGGAGACTTGACTAGCTGGTGTACGTGTGTGTGCACGCCTGCCCAGGTGACTGAACCTGCCTGAATCCCACATTATTTCGTTCTCAAAAAGGATGTTTGTCTCCCCAGCTCCAGAGGTTTCAGACTTTATATTAAGTTTGGCAGTTGCGTTTAAACAGGAATGAAGCTCGAGGAAATGAGCGTTGAGAAACGGGACTCTAGTAACGGAGCTTTAGGAAACGAGGCTGTAAGAACCGGGCTTTAGGAAACAAAGTTCAAGGTAACGAAGCTCATGGTAACAAAGCTCAGGGAAACAAGGCTCTAGGAACGGAACTTTAGCAACAGAAAACTGCTCTAGAGACGGGGCTCGAGGAATGGAACTCTAAGAAAAGGGGCTCTAGTAAGGAAGCTCTAGCAAAGGCACTATAGGAAGCTGACTCATGGAATGGACCTTTATTATCGCAGCCCTATGAAAGCAGCTCTAGGAACTAGACTATTAGCTCAGAGCTCTCCGAACGTGGTTCTTGAAACAGGGGCCAACGAACAAAGCTCTAGGAATTAAGTTCTGTATACGGAGCTTCAGGAACGGAGTTCTAGTATTTGGCATCTATGACCAGAGCTCTATGAACGAAATTTTAGAACACAAGTCCCTAGATACGTTACTCTAAGAACGGAAATCTTAGAATGTGCCTCGATGATGGGGTCTAACGTCGTGTATAACATGTTTGCGACCATGGTCGCGTGTCTCTCTTCCTACGCGAGTTGTATATATCGTACTAGCGTTAATTTTATTTCTTTGATATTGAAATCCCTCACTTCACCTGTCGCTAAGAACTGGCCATCTAGCAACCCATCCCACTGGGAAGAGAGTCACTCCAAATCTCACCTCTCGCGGGGAGAGGATCATTACAAATCTCACCTCTCGCTGGGAGAGGATCGTTTCAAATCTCACCTCTCGCTGGGAGAGGATCGTTCCAAATTTCACCTCTGGCTGGAGAGGATCATTACAAATCTCACCTCACGCTGGGAGAGGATCGTTCTAAATCTCGCCTCTGGCTGGGAGAGGATCGTTCCAAATCTCACCTCTAGCTGGGAGAGGATCATTGCAAATCTCACCTCTCACTGGGAGAGGATCGTTCCAAATCTCACCTCTCGCTGGGAGAGGATCATTACAAATCTCACAGATCTCGGAGCACTATCCTCATCAAGCCAGACCAAACAAGACGACAAGTCTCTGGCGCCGGTTCGAGCCTCCTCTGGCCTGAGATAAAAGTTCGTAAAACGTTTTCGATTATTCTGGAAATTATATATATATATATATATATATATATATATATATATATATATATATATATATATATATATATATATATATATATATATATATATACCTTGTCCTAAGGTTCGTAGGTTCGAGTCTCCTTCAGCCAGAGATCAGTGTTTGTGTATATTTCGCATGCTCTCGCGAATTCCTTGCATATATATATATATATATATATATATATATATATATATATATATATATATATATATATATATATATATATATATATATAAATATATATATATATGTCGTGCCGAATAGGCAGAACTTGCGATCTTGGTTTAAATAGCAACGCTCATCTTGCCATATAGAACAAGTGAAAATTTGTGTATGCAATAATTTCGCCAAAACCATTCTGAACCTAACGAAAAAAATGTATTTTACTGTGTTTGTTTAGTATTAAATTGCTGTAAACAAGTCTGCTGTATAGTCCTTGTGGCTTAGCGCTTCTTTTTGATTATAATAGTAATAATAATGTAAACAAGTCTAAAATATATTTAGTTGGGTTAGGCTAAAATAAATTGTTCTTGGTATAATAAGGCTAGGTAAGTTTTCCAAGATTCTTTTGGTGCAAAATTATAAATTTTTACATAAACATTAATGAAAAAAATATATCTTTAAACGTATAAGAGAAAATTTCAGAAAGGACTTAATTTTAAATGAGTTCCTGCTAATTGACTAGTTTTACATATTCGGCACGACATATATATATATATATATATATATATATATATATATATATATATATATATATATATATATATATATATATATATATATATAGCAGTACCACCTCTATAGCTGGACTGGGGACCCTCATCCTCAGAGAAGACAATAAACGTACCTCAGAGAAAATTCAAGGTTCTCCCCGGAGCTGTTTGAATATTTTCTTCTCCTACCACCCCCTATATATATGTTTTATTCTATGTGAACATTTATTAATAAACAAAATACATTTACAGAAAAAAACATAAATATGAATACAGTGGCACAATGTATCAAAGATGATGAATTTCCTCCAGCTCCTCCGAGGCTGGACGTGAGCCAAGTATGCAGCAAGCATTTCCCCTCTGGATGGCGACGCTGAGGCGCTGGAACATGAAAGTGGCTGCCCTTGGGTCCCTGGTGGTGTCGATGAGTCTGGAACCCAATTCTTTAAGGAAACGTGTGGCATTTTTTCCCCAAGGAAACGTGTGGCATTTTTTCCCCATATATGTATGTATATAAAAGCAAAAATACACTAAAGACACACATACATTTTCACAAGCATGCATGTGCAAGTGCATACAAATGGACATATACATATGCACATGTGCAAATGCAAATGCATACATATGCATTTGGACACATATGCCTAATATACATTCACACACAAAAAAACACATCTACACTCTCATACATGTACAAATTACACATAATCACACACCATCATATTTTTATTCTATGCCTTATTATAATTCTATGACTTTGCAATAGTGTTTCGTTTGCAAGTCTGGAGGTACAAGGCCTCAGCTTGTAGCACACGGTGATTCCTTTCTTGGACTGCGCTGCCACAGTAATACATATACTTCATACACAAAAAACCCGCACATAGAAGAGAGGAGCTTACGACGACGTTTCGGTCCGACTTGGACCATTTACAAAGTCACATTAACGAGAAGTGGAGCAGAACGGGTATATATAGGCAGAAAGAGGTAGTGGTGGTAGTAGTAGTAGTAGTAGTAGTGGTGGTGGTAGTAGTAGTAGTAGTAGTACTAGTAGTAGTTGTAGTAGTAGTAGTAGTAGTACTAGTAGTAGTTGTAGTAGTAGTACTAGTAGTAGTAGTACTAGTAGTAGTAGTAGTAGTAGTAGTAGTAGTAGTAGTAGTAGTGGTGGTGGTGGTGGTAGTAGCAGTGGTAGTGGTAATAGTGGGGAATTAAGCAGGAGGAGCCAGTCAAATACAAAGAAAGGGGAGCACTGCCTATATATACCCGTCCTGCTCCACTTCACGTTAGTGTGACTTTGTAAATGGTCCAAGTCGGACCGGAACGTCGTCGTAAGCTCCTCTCTTCTATGTGCGGGTTTTTTGAGTATCGTTATTGTGCCTTTTTTTTTGTTACATATACCTCATTTAGCCCTACATAGGTGTCTCTATATATTTTGTATATAGCACTCACCAAGTGCTCGAAAACGTAGGAAAATATTTTTGAAATTATTATTAAGCTCTAGTGAACACCACTTCCATGGACAACACTGTATTGCAACTATAAAGAAACGAACTGCATTTCGAATGTACTTAATAACAGGCCTAGTGTATTTATATTTATAATGCTTCAAAATGTCAAACAACATACGAATATTGCATATTAATCACACAAAATCTTAGAATATTAGTTATATTGTTGGAAATACAATTAGGTACTTCGGTTGTGAGCGGCTACCCAACAATAACAAAAAATCATGGGAGGAAAGAGTCGGTTCGAAATGTTGGTGAGTGTAAATGCTGCTTTTCTGAGTAAGATACTAGACACGGGTGTTCTAACGACCTTAATTTTGGGTGATTATGTTCATTACAGCCAACGAGGCTTTTAATTAACCTTTGTGTTTCGTTAACATAATTGTTTTACCACCTAATGACCAAAATCACCTGTGTTGGTAGCCTCTATTTTATTATCAGTACCTTGGGCTTTTTATGTCTTTTTGATCTTTATATATATATATATACATATATATATATACATATATATATACATATATATATATACATATATATATACATATATATACATATATATATATATGTCGTGCCGAATATGTAAAACTGGTCAGTTAGTAACAACTCATTTAAAATTAAGTCCTTTCTAAAAGTTTCTCTTATACGTTTAAAGATATATTTTTCTAATTAATGTTAATGTAAAAATTTTTAATTTTGCTCCAAAAGAATCTTAGAAAACTTACCTAACCTTATTATAACAAGAACAATTTATTTTAACCTAACCCAACTAAATATATTATATATACATATATATATATATATATATATATATATATATATATATATATATATATATATATATATATATATATATATATATATATATGTATATATATATATATATATATATATATATATATATATATATATATATATATATATATATATATATATATATATATATGTATATATATATATATATATATATATATATATAGGAATATTTTATTACATAATATGGTACAGAAGATTTAAGAGATATATTATTGATATAAAGGTGGCATATACGATACATGTTGTTACGTGTGTATCGCCGATTATAAGGCGAAAATCTCATCCAGCTCCTCAGAGCTGGGGCGTGTGCCCAAAATACAGCAGGCATTACCCCTTTGAACAGCCGCACTGAGCCGCTGGAACAGAAAACTAGCTGCCCTGGGATCCCTAGTTACCCTGATGAGTCTTTTTCCCAGCTCCTTAAGGAATTTAGATGCACTCTTTCCCCATGAGCCAAGGGTCTCTGAGCCTATGGGAACAAACATATAATGATGGGCAAGTTCTCCATATTTTCTAGACTTTTGGGACTCCCTGAAGCTGGCAGCTGCCCCTCCTTCCTCCCTGGTGTATTGGAGATAGGTATCAGCCAAGGTAGATGCGCATGTATAGTCCCACACCACCTGCTTCCCATCTGTCCAGGCTTGAAGGGTGATACCATCTGGACGCTTCTGGCTGCCATCAGATCTGCATAGTTGGGGTGGCTCCCTTACTGCTGGGCATCCAGCTGTTGTGAGGCTCCTCTTGATAATGTTATTAACCTCCTCATGTCTTGCAATCTTTCCCTCGGATTTACGGCACACAAGACCATGGTACCCGAATCGGTCTGCTGCTTCACTGCCACAAATACACCTGTGTTCGGCGAGAATAGGGGCGGCAAGTCGAAGGGCAACACCGATGCGGATGGTCTGTGGGTCGAGACGTGTGCCAAGGCTGGAGTTGGGAACAGCCAACAGAAAGTCCCCAGCATGAGGGGCTCTCACTGCCAGGAGGCGGGCTCTATCCTTCCCTGACACACTCTGAAGCATTGTTGAGGCAATATTTTCCACTATTGGACCGTCCCAGTGCGATTGTTTGTAGTTGTTGGGGGGAGCAGGTCTGGCTCCAGAGCCCGTTAGATTATCCTAGATCATTGCTCCGTCAATGAATTTTTGGTCCTGGACTCCTATCTTGTCCCTAAGATGTTCAGGGAGAATCGCTGCATCAAGCTCTCTGGATGCAATACACAAGGACAGAAAAGCAGGTAACGCAATCTGTGATGACTTGCGGACACCAATGCCTCCTAGTCTGACTGGAAGTGTAGCTTGGTTCCACTGCCCGTCTTCTAGAGTAAGGTTAAGTACTTTCGTAAAAATCTGCCTCAGAATACTGTCATATTCTTGCAGTATAGGGTTATCATATGAAGGTGCACATCTTAGGAAATATGTCAACCTGGGCAGACTCAAGCACTTTGTGAGAAGGTACAAGGCATCGTGGGTGTCCAGATTGCCTATTCGTTGTTCCATTCTCCTTAACTCTTCCAATTTCTTCCTGAGAATTGTCAATGGCATTGCTTCCCAGAGGTGCTCCTAGCAAGACACTATTTGTGGGAGCAATGACTGCTGCTCCTGGTAGTTTTGATCTCACTGCATTTATCACTTGTTGACTGACTGAGATGATTTCACATTTGGATGGATTCAGGATGAGACGCATTTCCTGTCCCCGTGTCATTACCTGTGTAAGGTCATGTAGGAGGGACTCTTTTGTACCTGCTAGTGTGCCATCATCTAGGAACCAGATGTTTGGCTCGCTGGTCAGTCTGACTGTGATTTCCCTAACTGCTATACAGAAGAGAAATGGTGCAAGAGGATCTCCTTGTTGGACGCCCTCCGATGATGTAATTTCATGCTCTCCAAAGAGAAGCATTGATTCCTTGCTATACCCGGCTGAAACAAAAGGGAAGAGACCAGGGAAATGTTCTTGTACTGCTGCTAATACCACGTCTCTTTTCAGGAGATTGAACGCATTCTTGAAATCTAATTTTACCACTGCATTGTCCTCAGGCAGGTTGTTGATATATGCCCTTGTTGCATGAACCGCTGCTTCACTTCCTTGAGAGACCCCAAAGCCAAGCTGGTTTGGTTGAAGCATCATGGCTGCCTGTGCACGAATACTTCGGACAGCAGCTTTGGATATATATATATATATATATATATATATATATATATATATATATATATATATATATGTATATATATATATATATATATATATATATATATATATATATTATATATATATATATATATATATATATATATATATATATATATATATATATATATATATATATATATATATATATATATATATATATATATATATATATATATATATATATATATATATATATATATATATAGTAAACAGGTGATTTCAGAATATGCAAAACAACCACTGTGAAAGAATAGAGAAATTCCAAGCGCTTTCGTGACTACTCACATTGATAATGTGAGTAGTCACGAATGCGCTTGGAATTTCTCTATTCTTTCACAGTGGTTGTTTTGCATACATATATATATATATATATATATATATATATATATATATATATATATATATATATATATATACATATATATATATATATATATATATATATATATATATATATATATATATATATATATATATATATTTATACATTATAAATATATATTTTTTTCAACAAACCGGCCGTATCCCACCAAGGCAGGGTGGCCCTAAAAGAAAAACGAAAGTTTCTCTTTTTGAATTTAGTAATTTATACTGGAGAAGGGGTTACTAGCCCCTTACTCCCGGCATTTTAGTCGCCTCTTACAACACGCATGGCTTACGGAGGAAGAATTCTGTTCCACTTCCCCATGGAGATAAGAGGAAATAAACAAGAACAAGAACTAGAAAGAAAACAGAACAAAACCCAGAGGGGTGTGTGTATATATATGCTTGTACATGTATGTGCAGTGTGACCTAAGTTTAAGTACAAGTAGCAAGACGTACCTGAAATTTTGCATGTTTATGAGACAGCAAAAAGGACACCAGCAATCCTACCATCATGTAAAACAATTACAGGCTTTCGTTTTACACTCACTTAGCAGGACGGTAGTACCTCCCTGGGCGGTTGCTGTCTACCAACCTACTACCTAGAATAAACATATATATATATATATATATATATATATATATATATATATATATATATATATGTATATATATATATATATATATATATATATATATACATATATATATATATATATATATATATATATATATATATATATATATATATATATATATATATATATATATATATATACATATATATATATATATATATATATATATATATATATATATATATATATATATATATGTATGTATGTATATATATATATATATATATATATATATAGCAGTAATGTTGAAGGATCAGTTATGTAAGGAGAAAAGACAATATGAATGTGTAAATTCAAGAATTATGTGGATTAAAGTAAAGGTGATGATGATGATGTAAAGAGAGTAGTAAGGGAGAAAAAGTTAGCATATGAGAAGTTTTTACAAAGTAGAAGTGATGCAAGGAGGGAAGAGTATATGGAGAAAAAGAGAGAGGTTAAGAGAGTGGTGAAGCAATGTAAAAAGCGAGCAAATGAGAGAGTGGGTGAGATGTTATCAACAAATTTTGTTGAAAATAAGAAAAAGTTTTGGAGTGAGATTAACAAGTTAAGGAAGCCTAGAGAACAAATGGATTTGTCAGTTAAAAATAGGAGAGGAGAGTTATTAAATGGAGAGTTAGAGGTATTGGGAAGATGGAGGGAATATTTTGGGGAATTGTTAAATGTTGATGAAGATAGGGAAGCTGTGATTTCGTGTATAGGGCAAGAAGGAATAACATCTTGTAGGAGTGAGGAAGAGCCAGTTGTGAGTGTCGGGGAAGTTCGTGAGGCAGTAGGTAAAATGAAAGGGGGTAAGGCAGCCGGGATTGATGGGATAAAGATAGAAATGTTAAAAGCAGGTGGGGATATAGTTTTGGAGTGGTTGGTGCAATTATTTAATAAATGTATGGAAGAGGGTAAGATACCTAAGGATTGGCAGAGAGCATGCATAGTTCCTTTGTATAAAGGCAAAGGGGACAAAAGAGAGTGCAAAAATTATAGGGAGATAAGTCTGTTGAGTATACCTGGTAAAGTGTATGGTAGAGTTATTATTGAAAGAATTAAGAGTAAGACGGAGAATAGGATAGCAGATGAACAAGGAGGCTTCAGGAAAGGCAGGGGGTGTGTGGACCAGGTGTTTACAGTGAAACATATAAGCGAACAGTATTTAGATAAGGCTAAAGAGGTCTTTGTGACATTTATGGATTTGGAAAAGGCGTATGACAGGGTGGATAGGGGGGCAATGTGGCAGATGTTGCAGGTGTATGGTATAGGAGGTAGGTTACTGAAAGCAGTGAAGAGTTTTTACGAGGATAGTGAGGCTCAAGTTAGAGTACGTAGGAAAGAGGGAAATTATTTCTCAGTAAAAGTAGGCCTTAGACAAGGATGTGTGATGTCACCGTGGTTGTTTAATATATTTATAGATGGGGTTGTAAGAGAAGTAAATGCGAGGGTCTTGGCAAGAGGCGTGGAGTTAAAAGATAAAGAATCACACATAAAGTGGGAGTTGTCACAGTTGCTCTTTGCTGATGACACTGTACTCTTGGGAGATTCTGAAGAGAAGTTGCAGAGATTGGTGGATGAATTTGGTAGGGTATGCAAAAGAAGAAAATTAAAAGTGAATACAGAAAAGAGTAAGGTTATGAGGATAACAAAAAGATTAGGTGATGAAAGATTGGATATCAGATTGGAGGGAGAGTATGGAGGAGGTGAAAGTATTCAGATATTTGGAAGTGGACGTGTCAGCGGATGGGTCTATGAAAGATGAGGTGAATCATAGAATTGATGAGGGGAAAAGGGTGAGTGGTGCACTTAGGAGTCTGTGGAGACAAAGAACTTTGTCCTTGGAGGCAAAGAGGGGAATGTATGAGAGTATAGTTTTACCAACGCTCTTATATGGGTGTGAAGCATGGGTGATGAATGTTGCAGCGAGGAGAAGGCTGGAGGCAGTGGAGATGTCATGTCTGAGGGCAATGTGTGGTGTGAATATAATGCAGAGAATTCGTAGTTTGGAAGTTAGGAGAAGGTGCGGGATTACCAAAACTTTTGTCCAGAGGGCTGAGGAAGGGTTGTTGAGGTGGTTCGGACATGTAGAGAGAATGGAGCGAAACAGAATGACTTCAAGAGTGTATCAGTCTGTAGTGGAAGGAAGGCGGGGTAGGGGTCGGCCTAGGAATGGTTGGAGGGAAGGGGTAAAGGAGGTTTTGTGTGCGAGGGGCTTGGACTTCCAGCAGGCAAGCGTGAGCGTGTTTGATAGGAGTGAATGGAGACAAATGGTTTTTAATACTTGACGTGCTGTTGGAGTGTGAGCAAAGTAACATTTATGAAGGGGTTAAGGGAAACCGGCAGGCCGGACTTGAGTCCTGGAGATGGGAAGTACAGTGCCTGCACTCTGAAGGAGGGGTGTTAATGTTGCAGTTTAAAAACTGTAGTATAAGGCACCCTTCTGGCAAGACAATGATGGAGTGAATGATGGTGAAAGTTTTTCTTTTTCGGGCCACCCTGCCTTGGTGGGAATCGGCCAGTGTGATAATAATAAAATAATAATAATATTTATATTATATATATATATATATATATATATATATATATATATATATATATATATATATATATATATATATATATATGTATATATATATATATATATATATATATATATATATATGAAAGTATAGTAGTACCAACACTCTTATATGGGTGTGAAACTTGGGTTGTGAATGCAGCAGCGAGGAGGCGGTTGGAGGCAGTGGAGATGTCCTGTCTAAGGGTAATGTGCGGTGTAAATATTGTGCAGAAAATTCGGAGTGTGGAAATTAGGAGAAGGTGTGGAGTTAATAAAAGTATTAGTCAGAGGGCTGAAGAGAGTTTGTTGAGGGGGTTTGGTCATTTAGAGAGAATGGATCAAAGTAGAATGACATGGAGAGCGTATAAATCTGGAGGGGAAGGAAGGCGGGGTAGAGGTCGTCCTCGAAAAGGTTGGAAGGAAGGGGTAAGGGAGGTTTTGTGGGCGAGGGGCTTATACTTCCAGCAGGCGTGCATGAGCATGTTCGATAGGAGTGAATGGAGACGAATGGTATTTGGGACCTGACGATCTGTTGGAATGTGAGAAGGGTAATATTTAGTGAAGGGATTCAGGGAAACCGGTTATTTTTATATAGCCGGACTTGAGTCCTGGAAATGGGTAGTACAATGCCTGCACTCTAAAGGAGGGGTTCAGGATATTAGCAGTTTGGAGGGATATGTTGTGTACCTTTATACTTATATGCTTCTAAACTGTTGTGTTCTGAGCACCTCTGCAAAAACAGTGATAATGTGTGAGTAAGGCGAAAGTGTTGAATGATGATGAAAGTATTTTGTTTTTGGGGATGTTCTTTCTTTTTGGGTCACCCTGTCTCGGTAGGAGACGTCCGACTTGTTAAATATATATATATATATATATATATATATATATATATATATATATATATATATATATATATATATATATATATATATATATATATATATATATATATATATGTATATATATATATATATATATATATATATATATATATATATATATATATATATATATATATATATATATATATGCATATATATATATATATATATATATATATATACATATATATATATATATATATATATATATATATATATATATATATATATATATATATATATATATATATATATATATATATATATATATATATATATATATATATATATATATATATATATATATATATGTATATATATATATATATATATATATATATATATATATATATATATATATATATATATATATATATATAAAGAAGAAGGATGTTGGTAACACTCTTCGCCATCTCGTTGCCAAAGCAGCAGTAAGAATCATTCGCCTAGAAGCTGCCAGTTTGCTCCAAGCACACCAACTGGGCTTTGGGTTCCCTGAAGGCAGTGAAGCTGCAGCTCATGCAGCATGGGCCTACATCAGGGATTTACCTGAAGACAAGGCCGTAGTCAAACTAGACTTTAGAAATGCTTTAATAATGGTGAAAAGAGAAGTGGTCTTGCCACCCGCACGGTATCGGTTCCCCAATCTTTTTCCCTTCATTTCAGCTGTCTACAGCAAACCCTCAATTCATTTGTTTGGAGGAAAAGAAGTTCCGTCATCAGAGGGTGTTCAGCAGGGTGACCCACTCGCTCCACTTCTCTTCTGCTTGGCAGCAAGAGAAGTGAGCTCAACATCTGATACCTGGATGATGGCAATCTGGCAGGTACCGAAGGGTCCCTGCAAAAGGACCTACAACTGGTGAAGACACAGGCCTTGGGACTCATCCTCAATCCCTCCAAATGTGAAATCATCACAACAAAACAGGAAATAATCAGTGTTGTGCGAACAACCCTCCCTGAAGCCTCTACTACCTCCCCATCCAAGAGCACCCTCTTGAGAGCAACGCTGGATCATCAGGCCACTGACACAGTCCTCAAGGACAAAGTGAATGGACCTGAAGAGAATGGAAGAGAGAATAAGAGATCTTGAGGCCCATGATACCCTGTATCTCCTAACAAGGTGTCTTACTCTGCCCAGACTCACTTACTCGCCCTCTTTTGACAGCCTAACACTCAACGAATATGGCTCACTCCTGAGATCACACTTTAAGAAGGCACTGAATCTGTCACTGGAAGATCAGCAATGGAATCAGGCAACTCTCCCAGTGCTACTGGGAGATATAGAGATGCGCAAAGCAACGCAGATAGGTTTAAGGACGTCTGTCTTCGTGTTTGGCTTCCAGTGGACTAGTCAAGGAGATTGTCCCCGAACGCTTCAGAAGTGCGGTAGGAGCTCAAGATCCCAGGTTCATTGAAGCAGCCGTGCAGTGGGACACCCTTGCAGACTCCTCCAGTACACAAGCTTCTCTCAAAGAACACAAGCAGTCCCACTGGGACAAACCACTCATGGAAACAATCGCCAACACACTGTTCACCAACGCTTCAGGAAAGGACAAAGATCATCTCCTAGTGGTGAAGGCACAACATTCAGATTTCCTTTCAGCTGTTCCCAGTTCCTCTCTGGGTACTCGACTCGATCGCAAGCCATTCCAATTGGTGCTGCTCTTCACCTAGCCGTCCTCATCCTCATCGAACATAGGTGTATTTGCGACAGGGCGACGGCTGATCAATTCGGACTTCTTGGTCTCGTGTGTCACACATCAGAAGGGAAGTATGCTAAACATGGGGAGGTCAACGACATCATAAAGAGAAGCCTTGGCGCAGCCCGTTGCCCAGCTCAACGGGAACCCCAAGTACAGAGGTCTGACGGAAGTCAAAAGCGTCCTGATAGAGCCACTATGCTACCCTGGAAGGATGGAAAGCAGATTGCCTGGGACTACGCCTGTGCCACCATATTGGTAGATACCTACTTGCCATACTCCGAAGCTGAAGGGGGTAGAGCTGCCAGCTACAGGGAGACCAAGAAGACCCGCAAATATGAAGGCCTTCCCCCTTGCTATAACTTTATCTCAATAGGATTGGAGACCCTAGGTGCATGGGGCAAGGGTGCTCTAAAGTTCCTCGAAGAGCTGGGTGAAAAACTCATCATAGAAACCAAAGATCACAAGGTGGCCAGCTTCCTTTTTCAGACACTCAGTGTTGTGATCCCGGGGGGAAATTCCTGCAGCATTCTGGGCACGCGGCCCACTGCCGGGGAGCTGGACGAAGGATTCGAGATGTAGCTCTGAGTTGTTATCTATGTTGTTTTACTCCCTATTGTATTTTTGTCAATAAATTTTTTTTTAAATATATATATATATATATATATATATATATATATATATATATATATATATATATATATATATATATGTGTGTGTGTGTGTACTCACCTATTTGTGGTTGCTACTAGGTCCCCTCTCTCCCTGCTCCATGAGCTTTATCATACCTCGTCTTAAAACTATGTATGGTTCCTGTATAGTGTGTGTGTGTGTGTGTGTGTGTGTGTGTGTGTGTGAGTGCATACGTAGGGGTAATATTGTCTCAGAGATAAGAAGCAAACGTCACCGGGGAGACACCTGGTGTTCTATCCCTGAAATCATTTCCGTAATTTCTTCCTCTGACACCTTTTTTTTTTTTTTTTTTGTTAAGAAATGATATATTAATTAATTTGGTACAATTATTCTTCGAGTTACATCGCATTACACTTCATGCGCAAAGATAATTTTTCAGCAGTTAATTTTCAAATTATTTATTGCAACAATGAAGTGGTAAGGATAAATTACGTAAGAGCTCAATGATCTTTAGTTTCTCTTTAAGACTTCTGCCTAACTTGTTTATTCATTCAAATGAATAGTTTTTCTATTAGCAAAGTGTATCCATAGCTGTTGGGATAATGTGAGTTAATGGGTACGTTTTCTAGATTTTATATATTTTTGGGACTCAATGAAGCTGAAGGCTACCACTGACTTTACGTCTGATGTACCTAAATTGATGTGTCTGTGCAGTGCCTTAAATACATCTGTTTTCGTGAAAGTGGCAAGAGGAGGGAGGAATGATAATGAGTAGAGAGGAAGGCAGTGTGCTACACCAGTTAAACTGAAAATCGAAGCCAGTTTTCCAGGAGGAATGTGGGACAGAAAATGCAAGTTTACCAGCATGAGCTATCACTGCCATGAGACAAGTTCTGTCTTTCCCCAACTCAATAACGAGTATTTTTGAGACCATATTATTCTTCATAAGGTAGTCCTGTTAACCTCAGAAACTGTTTGAGGCCTCTGGAAGAATATCTCTCTGTGATTTCCTTGAATCCACAAATATGTATACAGACGAAGACCCCTTCCTCCAACTCTCAGCGGAAGTGTAGCTTGAGTCCTGTGTCAGACTTTCAACAGAAGCTCGTGCATTTTTATGTATTACTCTGGAAAACAAATTATTATCTTTACGTTAAACTGGAATATATTCAAATCGTCCTTAGTCTTTTTTATTTATCAGGAAGACATCTGAAAGTCACTAAGATGCTCCTCAGTCTCGTATTGGTCTTTTTTATGGGATTTACTGGGAATTCTGTAGTTTAAATTGCAGCCTCTTAAAGTCCACGCTGGTGTCTTCAGATTAGATTTTGCCACCGAAGTGGCTAGTTTATTGTGCACCCCATATCCATCCTGTGGACGGTAGCGCGAGAGCATGTGGATACACAAAAGGCCTAGGAACTAGGCCCCATGGTGTCTTCAGAAAGTTTTTAATAGTGATAATAAAATCTTACATGATATTCGATTTGCTCCAAGTTCATATTTTTCTTTTTTCTTTTCCTGTTGGCTTTTACAGGCAATTGAGGTTTCTCACAACATCCCTCCCCCCCTTTTTTTAATCTATTTTACATATTTCCAACGTTTAAACTTATTCATATGAGATATTAATAGTACAAGTCTTGCCATAACTCGTCCCTTACAATTCTTCCTCCAAAATTGATTAATCCCACATGTTAATAAAGACCTCACTAATATTTCTCACCTGACTACAGTTGACAACACTTCGTAAGAGTTCAGCACAAACGTTCCTCTTAAACTTTCAGGGTCGAATGTGATTTCATTAAATCTTTTAGATGTTCCCTAATTGTGTAGTCATCTTCTAAATAATTTAAATTGAATTTACCGTCAAATAGTTTTTATGTTACCTTAATTTATTTAAGAGCTCTGAAGCTCACTCAAACACTCTTTTTCTTTCTCTCAGTAAGTCTTAACGTAATTCATGAATGGTAATCACCTCTCTCTCTCTCTCTCTCTCTCTCTCTCTCTCTCTCTCTCTCTCTCTCTCTCTCTCTCTCTCTCTCTCTCTCTCTCGAAGTGGTGGAAGGTTTATTCAAATAAGTAATAAGAAAGCGACACCCCCATTACGTTTTTCGGAAATAGCTCTAATTGGAAATTTATATTCTTAAAAATTGGGCATTGTTTACTTCCGTTGGGATAAGAGTGGAAGCAAATTGATATTCCTCGCGGGGTTTGAGCTTAGTTGTAAAAATACACTTTGTCACTTGTTGAAAGAGTAAAGCTATATATATATATATATATATATATATATATATATATATATATATATATATATATATATATATATATATATATATATATATATATATATATATATATATATATATATATATATATATATATATATATATATATATATATATATATATATATATATATATATATATATATATATATATATATATTAGTTGTGGTTGCAGGGTGGCCCACCCCACCTTTTCACTGGCCGCTACTCGGCCACTCTTCCGGCTCCATGAGCTTTATCATACCTCTCCTTAAAGCTATGTATGGATCCTGCCTCCACTACATCACTTCCCAGACTATTCCACTTCCTGACTATTCTGTGACTGAATAAATACTTTCTAACATCCGTGTGGTTCATCTGAATCTTCACCTTCCAACTGTGACCCCTTGTTACTGTGTCCCATCTCTGGAACATCCTGTCTCTATCCACCTTGTCGATTCCTCTCAGTATTTTATATGTCGTTATCATATCCCCCCTATCTTTCCTGTCTTCCAGTGTCATCAGGTTGATTTCCCTTAACCTCTCCTCGTAGGACACACCCCTTAGCTCCGGGACTAGTCTTGTTGCAAACCTTTGCACTTTCTCTAGTTTCCTTACATGCTTAGTTAGGCGAGAGTTCCAAACTGGCGCTGCATACTCCAAAATGGGCCTAACGTACACAGTGTACAGGGTCTTGAATGATTCCTTATTAAGATGTCGGAATGCTGTTCTTAGGTTTGCCAGGTGCCCGTATGCTGCGGCAGTTATTTGGTTGATGTGCGCTTCAGATGTGCCTGGTGTTATACTCACCCCAAGATCTTTTTGCTTGAGTGAAGTTTGTAGGCTCTGGCCCCCCTAGACTGTACTCCGTCTGTGATCTTCTTTGCCCTTCCCCAAACTTCATGATATTGCACTTGGTGGGGTTTAACTCCAGGAGCCAATTGCTGGACCAGGTCTGCAGCCTGTCAAGATCCCTCTGTAGTTGTGCCTGGTCCTCGTCCGACTGAATTCTTCTCATCAACTTCACAACATCTGCAAACAGGGACACTTCGTAGTCCATTCCTTCTGTCATGTCGCTCACAAATACCAGAAACAGCACCGGTCCTAGGACTGGTCTCTGTGTGTGTGTGAGATAAGATAAGATAAGATAAGATTTCGTTCGGATTTTTAACCCCGGAGGGTTAGCCACCCAGGATAACCCAAGAAAGTCAGTGCGTCATCGAGGACTGTCTAACTTATTTCCATTGGGGTCCTTAATCTTGTCCCCCAGGATGCGACCCACACCAGTCGACTAACACCCAGGTACCTATTTGCTGCTAGGTGAACAGGACAACAGGTGTAAGGAAACGTGTCGAATGTTTCCACCCGCCGGGAATCGAACCCGGGCCCTCCGTGTGTGAAGCGGGAGCTTTAGCCACCAGGCCACCGGTGTGTGTGTGTGTGTGTGTGTGTGTGTGTGTGTGTGTGTGTGTGTGTGTGTGTGTGTGTGTGTGTGTGTGTGTGTGTGTGTGTGTGTGTGTGTGTGTGTGTATGTGTGTGTGTGTGTGTGTGTGTGTGTGTGTGTGTATGTATGTATGTATGTATGTATGTGTGTGTGCGTGTGTGTATGTGTGTGTATGTGTGTGTGTGTGTGTGTGCGTGTATGTGTGTGTGTGTGTGTGTGTGTGTGTGTGTGTGTGTGTGTGTGTGTGTGTGTGTGTGTGTGTGTGTGTGTGTGTGTGTACTCACCTAGTTGTACTCACCTAGTTGAGGTTGCGGGGGTCGAGTCCGAGCTCCTGGCCCCGCCTCTTCACTGATCGCTACTAGGTCACTCTCTCTGAACCGTAAGCTTTATCATACCTCTGCTTAAAGCTATGTATGGATCCTGCCTCCACTACATCGCTTCCCAAACTATTCCACTTACTGACTACTCTGTGGCTGAAGAAATACTTCCTAACATCCCTGTGATTCATCTGTGTCTTCAACTTCCAACTGTGTCCCCTTGTTACTGTGTGCAATCTCTGGAACATCCTGTCTTTGTCCACCTTGTCAATTCCTCTCAGTATTTTGTATGTCGCTATCATGTCCCCCCTATCTCTCCTGTCCTCCAGTGTCGTCAGGTTGATTTCCCTTAACCTCTCCTCGTAGGACATACCTCTTAGCTCTGGGACTAGTCTTGTTGCAAACCTTTGAACTTTCTCTAGTTTCTTTACGTGCTTGACTAGGTGTGGGTTCCAAACTGGTGCCGCATACTCCAATATGGGACTAACGTACACGGTGTGCAGGGTCCTGAACGATTCCTTATTAAGATGTCGGAATGCTGTTCTGAGGTTTGCTAGGCGCCCATATGCTGCAGCAGTTATTTGATTGATGTGCGCTTCAGGAGATGTGCCTGGTGTTATACTCACCCCAAGATCTTTTTCCTTGAGTGAGGTTTGTAGTCTCTGGCCCCCTAGACTGTACTCCGTCTGCGGTCTTCTTTGCCCTTCCCCAATCTTCATGACTTTGCACTTGGTGGGATTGAACTCCAGGAGCCAATTGCTGGACCAGGTCTGCAGCCTGTCCAGATCCCTTTGTAGTTCTGCCTGGTTTTCGATCGAGTGAATTCTTCTCATCAACTTCACGTCATCTGCAAACAGGGACACCTCAGAGTCTATTCCTTCCGTCATGTCGTTCACAAATACCAGAAACAGCACTGGTCCTAGGACTGACCCCTGTGGGACCCCGCTGGTCACAGGTGCCCACTCTGACACCTCGCCACGTACCATGACTCGCTGCTGTCTTCCTGACAAGTATTCCCTGATCCATTGTAGTGCCTTCCCTGTTATCCCTGCTTGGTGTGTGTGTGTGTGTGTGTGTGCGTGTGTGTGTGTGTGTGTGTGTGTGTGTGTGTGTGTGTGTGTGTGTGTGTGTGTGTATGTGTGTGTGTGTGTGTGTGTGTGTGTGTGTGTGTCGAATAGGTAAAACGCGATTTTTGCTTGAATAGCAACGCTCTTCTTGCCGAATAAGGGAAACGAAAAATTTGTGTATGCAATAATTTCGCAAAAATCATTCTGAACCTAACGAAAAAAAATATATATTTTATTGTGTTTGTTTGTTATTAAATAATTGTAAACTTATCTGAAATATATTTAGTTGGATTGAGCTAAATGTTGCTGTGTCAGACAGGAATGTAGATGAGTGGTTCAGAGGACCGACAAGTTGATAAATTAGACACATGTGCAACTATCTTGAAATCTTCAAGATTGATGTACTGACTACATCGATTCAAAGGTTCAGGGACTGATTACCTCAAACTCCTCCTGTTCTTCACTATTCTCCTTTCTATGGACTGATGAAGCCACTGTGTGGCGAAACATTTCCTCATTAAAGATACCCAAGTGTTGCACATGTGTCTAATTTACCAACTTGTCGGTTCTCTGAACCATTCATCTACACGGAATTACTAGTGAAATGAGCAAATTCGCCGATTACACAAAGATAGGTAGGATAATTGATTCAAACGTAGATATCAGGGAACTTCAGGAGGATTTAGACAAACTCAATACCTGGTCAGCAAAGTGGCAGATGCAGTTCAATGTAGATAAATGCAAGGTTCTGAAGCTCGGGAGTGTCCACAACCCTACCACTTTAATATCAGAATGGTAAACAATACCGACAGGTTGATAGGTAAGACACATAAGGAACAGTTAGGCAACTTTATTCCCGAATAAAGTTGCCTAACTGTTGCTTATGTTGCTACCTATCACCCCTAGCACTTATAAGTTAAATAATGTAGAACTTAGCCATACAGATTGCGAAAAGGACTTGTGGGTTATGATAAGCATTAACCTTAAACCAAGACAACAATGCCTAAGCGTACGTAATAAGGCAAATAGATTATTGGGATTTATATCAAGAAGTGTAAACAACAGAAGTTCAGCGGTTATATTATAGCTTTATACATCATTAATAAGGCCTCACCTAGATTATGCAGCTCAGTTCTGGTCTCCATATTACAGAATGGACATAAATTCGTTAGAAAACATTCAGCGTAGAATGACTAAATTGATACATAGCATTAGAAATCTTCCTAATGAAGAAAGATTGAAGACCCTTAAATTACATTCACTTGTTAGACGAAGAATGAGGGGTTATTGAAGCTAAAACCTTGTGTAGTTTCAAGTTTAGGTTGGATAAATACATGGATGAGAAGGGTTGGATTTGATTGGGACTTGCATATGAGTAAATAGATTTGTCAAAAGCTTATTGTTAGGGTTGCACTGAATGTGGGTTGGCCAAATGTTTTATTAGTGGGTTGGTTTTGTAAAGGACTTGCCAAATATAGGCCAACAGACCTGCTACAGTGCTCCTTCTTTCTTATGTTCTTATGTTCTTATAGCAACCCTTTATACCTCGCCTTTATGTATCGTATCTGCGTTTGACACTAGACCGATGGGGAAGTAGTGAAGAACATGGTGTTAAACGCAAAACCACATTTTTCATTAATATCGATTATTATACGTTAAGTAACCTAAGTAACCTAACCTAGTTCGGAAAGAAACCAACGAATTGAAATAGGTACGACAACTGCCGCCATGAGTGAAGCAACGCTGGTGAATTGAGACGGAGTGTTGTTTACCGACGTCCTAAATGCTTTAGCCCAGAGAAAAGTTGCTATAATAATCTTTTAAGTTTTGCTCGCTGCGCTGGTAACCGCATTACAACGTCTCACCAAAACAATTTAGAGTTGAAGGTTTTTAGTCTCGGCAATAATAGTAACTTAGGACAATTCTCTCATGGAAAAGTAATCAGCTTCTCAGGCCCTAAACTCAGTAAATATCAACTTGAAGTACTTGGCTGAGGTCAGAGTTGTGTTTCCAGTGGAACAACTCGCAAGTATATCTTAAAGATGTTTATTTCAAGTGGTAATCTGAAGAGGGTTTTACTCTGCACTGGAGCAATGATGATGGAATTATTATTAACATTACTATTATTACATTTATGGGAAATAACAAACAAAAAAAGGCAAAATACCGTGACTGGAACGATACACAAATAACCCGCACATAAAAGAGAGAAGCTTACGACGACGTTTCGGTCCGACTTTGACCATTTACAAGTCGGACCGAAACGTCGTCGTAAGCTTCTCTCTTTTATGTGCGGGTTATTTTTGTTTCATGGGAAAGTGTTAGATCTGCACAAATTTGATCCAAGGAAGGTGAGCACCGCTCTACGTACTTGGACTAAGAGTCACCCACCAGCATCGATACCCTTCCCCTGATGTTTGAAGTTATGAACGACTTAAAAAAAATCCGACCATACCACGGGTAGGGTTTGAACTCGTGGTCAGAAAGTCTCAAAACTCCAAACCGTTGTGTTAGCCACTGGGCCAGCTGGCTGGCCTAGCTGGTCCAGTGGCTAACGCGACGGTCTGGAGTTTTGAGACTCTGACCGCGGGTTCAAATCCCACCCGTGGTATGGTTTGTTCGCAATCGTGTCATTACGATTTCGTGAGTCGAGTTATGAACGACTTCATCAGACTGACAGACTGGCTTTCATACACTGCCATACACATGCCATACACTGTCATACACATGCCATACACTGTTATACACATACTATACACTGTCATACACATGCCATACACTGTCATACACATGCCATACACTGTCATACACATGCCATACACTGTCATACACATGCCATACACTGTCATACACATGCCATACACAGTCATACACATGCCATACACAGTCATACACATGCCATACACTCAACAGTAATATTAAATAATAGAGATAAATATTTATTGTCAATTGACTGTTGAAAGATTGGGAGGACATCATGATGCTTTTTTTACACAGGGTTTGACAAGGTTAGTTAAGGATCCCTAGCTTTATTGACAAGCTATTTACAAGTTAAGGATCCCTAGCTTTATTGACAAGCTATTTACAAGTTAAGGATCCCTAGCTTTATTGACAAGCTATTTACAGGTTAAGGATTCGTAACTTTATTAACAAGCTAAGAGCTGTTACCTACATCAGCTCATTTGAAAGCATTTTTATTGTTATGAGACATACAAGTAGGGAACAGGATGAAGTTGGAGCCATCTGTGGGCCAGCATTTTCATTTGATCAACTGACTTTATCTCGTTGACATCATTATGCTGTACGAATGTGTTCCATACTCGAGTCATCCTGGGTATGTATGATCTCAGATTGAGTGATGTTCTGGAGAAGGGTACAGCCAGAGTGAAGTTGCTGCTTTCTGCCCGTCTTGTGGTATAGAAGCTTGGTTCTCGCTGTCCTTGAAGTGGATCCAAGTGTAGTACTTTTGCAATATTGGCCTTGTACATAACAGTAAGGCCACCCACATCCCTCCTGTGTTGAAGGCTCTGCTGAAATAACATCTATCCAGGATGGGTCCAGGCGAGAGATGAGACGTCTTGCTCTGTTCTCTACTCTGTCAAGCAGTCGCAGATAAGGGGGGGTGGAGGCGAACCGAGAAAGTGGAGCATACTCAAGGTGTGAGCGTACTTGTGCTTCGTACAGAATCTTGCAACCCCTACTGTCAAGCAGATGCGAGATACAGCGAAGTGCTGTAAGCTTCCTGGCTGCCTTGTTCGCAAGATTTACAACATGGTTCTTCATGGTCAGTTTGGACAATGTCAGGGGCTCTTCATCCGAGGAATTGGAGGGAAATGTAATTCCTTAAAACAACCCTGATTACCTCCCACTTCTCAGGTGTTGTATGATAATAAGAGTTCAACGCTTGCTCATAAATGTTTTATTAAAAAGAAACAAAAAACCTTGACATAGAATCAATGGTTATCTCTCTCTCTCACTCACTCTCTCTCTCTCTCTCTCTCTCTCTCTCTCTCTCTCTCTCTCTCTCTCTCTCTCTCTCTCTCTCTCTCTCTCTCTCTCTCCCTCCCTCTCTCTCTCTCTCTCTCTCTCTCTCTCTCTCTCTCTCTCTCTCTCTCTCTCTCTCTCTCTCCGTCTGTCTGTCTATCTCTCTGTCTCTCTCTCACTCACCAACACTTCCTCTCACTAACACGTTTCTCCCTCACGGACACTTCTCTCCCTCACTGACAATTCTCCCCCTCACTAACACTTATCTTCCTCACCAACACTTTTTTCCATCACCAACACTTCTCTCCATCACCAACACTCCTCTCCATCACCAACACTTCTCTCCCTCACCAACACTTTTCTCCCTGTCGTTGATGTGGTTTCAGCTGTCTTTCTCGACCTTTGAATGTTTACTCTCCTCTTCCTCTCCTCAAAGAGCCTCCATCTCTCCCACCTCCATCCCTCCCACCTCCACCCCGCTGCTCCTCCTTTCCTTTCTCCATCTTCCCTTCCCTTCCCGTCTGCCCTATCTTAAAAGCCTCGCTTTTATGTATCGTATCTGCGTTTGACACTAGACCGATGGGGAAGTAGTGAACATGGTGTTATTGGCAGTTAAGCTCACTGTGTGTTGCTGCTTTCTTAGGTGTTAGTGGTGTGATAGTGGTGGTGGCAGTGGTGATCGTGGTAGTGATGATTGTGGTAGTGAAGGTGGTGGCAGTAGTGGAGATGGTGGTAGTAGTAGAGGTGATGGTGGTAGTGATGGTAGTAGTGGTGATGGTGGAAATGGAGGTGACAGTGGTAGTGGAGGTGATGGTGGTAGCGGTGATTGTGGTAGTGGAGGTGATGGTGGTAGTGGTGATGGTGGTAGTGAAGGTGATGGTGGTTGTGGTGATGGTGGTAGTGGAGGTGATGGTGGTAGTGAAGGTGATGGTGGTAGTGAAGGTGATGGTGGCAGTGGAGGTAATGGTGGTAACAGAGGTGATGGTAGTAGTGGAGGTGATGGTGGTAGTGGAGGTTATGGTAGTAGTGGAGGTGATGGTGGTAGTAGATGTGATGGTGGTAGAGGAGGTGATGATGGTAGTGCACGTGGTGGGTGGAGGTGGAGGTGGAGGGTGGTGGTGGTGATGGTGGTTGTTGGGGTGGTGGTGGTAGTGTGTGGTTGTGATGGTGGTTTGCATGGTGGCCGTGGTGGTGGTGACGGTGGTTGTTATGGTGGTGGAAGTGTGTGGTGGTGATGGTGGTTGGCATGGTGGTAGTGCGTGGTAGTGATGGTTGTTGTGTCTGTGGTTTGTTTGTCCTGTAGAAAGTCTTCCGACTCACCTGTCTTAAGTGAACATAGGGGCTACACCATAACAAATGTCTAAGAGCCGAAACGAGTGCCTTGGAAGGAATTAGGCACAACTAATAGGAACCTCCCTAAAGGAGGAGGAGATATCTTCCTGGTGTTACAACCAGGAGGACAGCTCTGTCTTCCTGGCGGAGGAGGAGGACAGAGCAGAACTACCCGACTTATTCTCAAGCATTGCTGAGACCAAATTCTCTACCGTGGGGCAATCCCAGTGAGACTGTTTGTAGCATCAGTCAGAACTGGGATGCCTAAGGAGCTTGCTGGAGTATCCCGCTGCCTGGCTGCGTCAACGAACTTTGATCATGAACCCTAACAGAGTGTCGGAGACGCTCAGGAATAATCTCAACCACTAATTCGTTAGACGCCACACACGAGGACAGGAATGCAGGTAATGCTATCTCTGTCGCCTCGCAGGTACCTATTCCCCCAAGTCTAACTGGAAGTGAAAATGAGTCCTTAATGGAATGCTTGACGATATTCTCATTGCCACACTGATGTCTCCCACCAGAGGCCGACAGGTTTCAACACTAGGAAACCCATGTCGCGAGTTGTTGCTAATTGACCAATTTTAAATATTCGGAACTGCATATATATATATATATATATATATATATATATATGTATATATATATATATATATATATATATATATATATATATATATATATATATATATATATATATATATATATTTATATATATATATATATATATATATATATATATATATATATATATATGTATATATATATATATATATATATATATATATATATATATATATATATATATATATATATATGTATATATATACATATATATATATATATATATATATATATATATATACATATTATATATATATATATATACATATATATATATATATATATATATATATATATATATATATATATATATATATATATATATATATATATATATATGTATATATATACATATATATATATATATATATATATATATATATATATATATATATATATATATATATATATATATATATATATATATATATATATATATATATATATGCCGTTCCTAATAGGTAAAATTGGTCAATTAGCAACAACTCATTTAAAATTAAAACCTTTCTAAAATTTTCTCTTCTACTTTTAAAGATATATACTTTTTCATTTATGTTAATGTAAAAATTAATAATTTTGTATCAAGAGAACCTTAGAAAACTTACCTAACATTATTATAACAAGCTCAATTTAATTTAGCGTAATCCAACTAAATATATTTTAGATAAGGGTACAGTAATTTAATAACAAACAAATGCAATGACATATTTTTTTCGTTGGGGCCAGAACGATTTTTGCGAAATTATTGTATACGCAAATTTTCAATTGCGTTATTCGGCAAGAAAAGCGTTGCAATTTAAGCCAAAAACGCAAGTTTTGCCTATGCGGCACGACATATATATAATAAAGAGCAGCTTTGCTTAATGTTTAAAAAAAAAATCCCAATGAAAATACAGTTGACAAATAAAATCCATCAAGGGAGTTGCTACTGCCAGTCATGTGAGTGAGAAAGTTGACGTATATTAAGTGTTTTATACTCCAGCAGGACTTTGTTTACATTCTCTGTCTAGTGATAATTTAGGGTGGGACTTTAGTGAACTACTAATCTTTACTAATCACTGATATATGGCATTGAAGTTCTTAATGTTATGAGACCTCCCAGGTCCTTCGGGGTAAAGGCTCGGATTCTAACTCCCGTAATCTTAAGTTTTCCTGGTGACTACAGTGAGTGTAACGAGCTGCTAGTTGCCACTTGTTTATTATGCAATTACTACAAAAAATACGGCATTCTCTAGATGGGTTGTTTGAATGTGAGGATGCAGAATATATATGAAGAAAAAAAATATTTTTATTGTGCAGAAAGAAAGGAAGCATAATATCCGAGCACTGAACAAGGATGTGAGTGGTGGGAAGAGTTGAAAAAGAGAAGTGAGTTGTGTCCGAGACTTCGATTGCTGGAGACGTGCCAGTAGAGTCCAGGGAATAAATAAGGAAAGAAAATAAAGTATATGCATATCTAATTCAAGAATTATGTTGTTAAGAATATACGTGTAATTGAAGGTGGAGTACACATTCAATGTTTATCAGTCTGGGGGTGAACTGTGTGTAGAGATTCTCAAGGGTTCTCATTAATATTATTGCTATTATTGTTGTTGTTATTATTATTATTATTATTATTATTATTATTATTATTATTATTATTATTATTATTATTATTGTTATTATTGTTGTTGTTGCTGGCGGTGGTGGTAGTGTTGTTGTTATTATAATCTCGGGATAGTGATAAAAATGTAGAGGGCGCTGGAGCGTTTGTGAAATGGGTGATAATCAGATTTGGGAAAGCGGTATCCCTTAAGGGGTGTCCTAAAGTCTTAGGTTGCGATTCATGAGCAGAGTGAGAGCGTAACTTTTCAGAAAATTTAATGGTAAAGGGAAGTCACGGGTGTAGAGTAAGAAAGTAAAGGGAGGAGAGTAAGTCTTCACATCTAACACAGAGTTTACACTGAAATACCAGATGTTACGCGTACAGTGGGAACACTCTGGTAGACTATCAGCATTCAATTACTCGCAGATAGTCTAGCAGATTGTTGGCTAGACTATAATCGTTCATTAACTAGCATGTAGTTTAGCAGATAATTTGCTAGATTATCAACGTTCATTCACTAGCAAATGCTTTACTAGACTGTCACTCGCAAATAGACTAGCAGACAGTTTGCTAGACTATCAACATTCAATCACTCACACATAGTCCAGCAGATAGTCTGCCTGTCAACGGTCATTCATAGGCAACCCTTTGAAGAGTCTCGCTTTGATGACAGCGAACGAAAAATTTGATCAATATTTTACTGAGGTGAAAAAAGAAGACACAAAGGTGGCAACAACTGTTGGGATGAACGATGACTGTTCACCTCTGGAACGACAACTGTTGACTGAACGATGGTGAACGAGTTAACTTCATTGGGGAATGAAGTCAATACTGTTAATTGACACTTGCACTAAATGAGCTCAGCTTGGAGAGAAGTGAGAGAGAGAGAGAGAGAGAGAGAGAGAGAGAGAGAGAGAGAGGTACTTACTGGCGACGTGAGTAACGTTGGCAGGCTCGGTGCAGCTGACATGGTCGGCATAAAAACTAACCATGACGATCCCTCGATTTTTTTTCTGCAAGAGAGAGAGAGAAGCGAATGTGTTAGACTGGTATCCCTTTCCTCACCTGTCCTCTCACACGGGTGTTAAACTGGTATCCCTTACCTCACCTGTCTTCTCACTCATTTGTTAGACTGATATCCCTTCCCTCACTTGTCCCCTCACACATGTTAGACTGGTATCCCTTCCCTCACTTGTCCCCTCACACATGTTAGACTGGTATCCCTTCCGTCACCTGTCCCCTCACACAGGTGTTAGACTGGTATCCCTTCCCTCACCTCTCCCCTCACACATCTTAGACTGATATCCTTTCCCTCGCCTGTTAAATTCGTGTCCCTCCCCTCACCTGTCCCTTTACACAGGTGTTAGACTGTTATCTCTTCCCTCACCTATCCCCTTTAACAGACGTTACACTGGTGTCCCTTGCCTCATGTGTCCCCTTACTTAGGTGTTACACAGGTGTTCCTTCCTCCATGTGTCCTTTCACACAGGTGCTTTACTCTAGTGTCCCATCCCTCATGTGTCCCCTCACACAGGTGCTATTCTGGTGTTATTCCCCTCACCTATCCACTTACACAGGTATTACACTGCACTGGTGACCTTCCCCTCACCTGTTCCATCACACAGACGTTTCACTCCTCTAGTGTCTCCTCCCCTCTTCTGTCCCCTCACACATGTCTTTGTTTCTGACACACACATACATACATACGCACTCACACACTTGCACACACACACACACACACACACACACACACACACACACACACACACACACACACACACACACACACAAGGAGGCCAAGACAAGAATATGATGAGAGTAAGAGAGCGATGGTTGATACACTGGCTGAAGTGGCCACAAGGTCCCTTGAGGGCAGGGCAAAGCTTCAGGTTATGGGTGACTTCGGTCACATAGAAATTGGCTGGGAAAACCTGGAACCACATGTGGGTCCAGAAACGGGGAAGGGTACGATGATGGAGGTGGTACTGGAAAACCTCATGCGACATTAGGGACACTGACACAGAGAGGGGAGAGGATAAACCAGCAAGATTGGACCTAATATTCACCTTGAGTCTTGCAGATATTGAGGACATTACATTTGAATGGCCCCTCGGAGCTATTGATCTGACCCTCGAATACATAACAGAGATGCTAATGGAGAGGAAAGCAGGAAGGGCAGAGCGGAGGAAGCCAAACTACAAGAGAGCGGACTACACAGGCTTGAAGAACTTCCTGCACGAGGTTCAGTGGACAGAGAACTGGCAAGGAAATCAGTAAATGAAATGATGGAATGTGTGACAACAATATGCAGGGCAGCAGAGGAAAGGTTTCTACCCCAGGGCAACAGAAATAATGAGAAGGCCAGAACTATCCTTTGGTTCACCCAGAGGTGTAGAGTGACCAGAGCCAAGTACGCTAGAGAATGGAAGAGGTATAGAAGGCAAAGAACCTCAGGACAATAAGGAGAACAGTCGAAGAGCCAGAAATGAATATGCCCAGGTAAGGAGGGAGACCCAACGACAAAACGAAACGCCGTAGAAGTATGTGAGAAGCTCAACATGAGATTTAAAGAAGTATTCACAGTGGAGACAGAAAGAACTCCTTAAAGACGGAGTTGTGGGGTACACCATCAAGTGCTGGACACACTACATACAACCGAAGAGGAGGTGAAGAGGCTGCTAAGTGAACTAAATACCTCAAAGGCGATGGGGCCGGATAATATCTCTCCTTGGGGTGGGTTCTGAGAGAGGGAGCACAGGCACTCTCTGTATCACTAATGACAATCATCAACACATCTATCGAAACAGGGCGGCTTCCTGAGGTACAAAAAAACAGCAAATGTTGTCCCATTTTTTAAAAAAGGAGACAGACATGCAATATTAAACTAAAGACCAGTGTCACTGACATGTATAGTAAGCAAAATCATGGAGAAGATTATAGGAGAAGAGTAGTGGACCACGTAGAAAGGAATGAGCTTATCAAGAACAACCAGCACAGATTCAGGGACGGGAAATCCTGTGTCACAAACCTACTGGAGTTTCATGACAAGGTGACAGCAGTAGGACAAGAGAGAGAGGGGGTGGGTAGATTACGCTTTTTTTGGCTATAAGAAGGCTTTTGACACGGTTCCACACAAGGGATTAGTACAAAAGCTGGAGGACCAGGAAGGTATAATAGGGAAGGCACTGCAATGGATCAGATAATACCTGACGGGAAAGCATCAGAGAGTCATGGTACGTGACGAGGTGTCAGAGTGGGCGCCTGTGACGAGCAGGATTCCACAGGGGTCAGTCTTAGGATTGGTGCTGTTTCTGGCATATGTGAATGACATGACGGAAGGAATAGACTCAGAAGTGTCTCTGTTTATAGACGATGTCAAGTTAATAATTCAATCGGAGGAGGACCAGGAAGGACTACTAAGGGATCTGGACTGGCTACAGACCTGGTCCAGCAAATGGCTCCTGGAATTCAACCCCTCTAAGTGCAAAGTCATAAAGATCCGGGAAAGGCAAAGAATTCCGCAGTTAGAATACAGTCTAGGGAGCCAACGACTACAAACCTCAGTCAAGGAAAAGGATCGTGGGGTAATTATAACACCGAAAATGTCCCTTGAGGCGCACATCAACCAAATAACTGCTGCAGCATACGGGCGACTAGCAACCTAAGAACAGCATTCCGCTATCTGAGTAAGGAGTGGTTCAGGACTCTGTACACCGTGCACAGCAGGCCTATATTGGAGTATGCAACACCAGCTTGGAACCCACACCTGGCCAAGCAACGATATTAATCCCGGAGTTAAGGGGCATGTCTTACGAGGAGAGGTTAAGGAAAATCGACCTGACGACACTGGAGGACAGGAGGGACAGAGGGGACATGATAACTTATAAAATACTGAGAGGAATCGACAAGATGGACAAGGAGAGGATGTTACAGAGATTGGACACACCAACAAGGGGTCACAAATGGAAGTTGAAGACTGAGATGAGTCAAAGGGATGTTAGGAAGTATTTCTTCAGTCACAGAGTTGCCAGGAAGTGGAATAGTCTGGAAAGGGAGGTGGTGAAGGCAGGATACATACAAAGCTTTAAGAAGAGGTATGATAAAGCTCACGGAGCAGGGGGTGACCTACTAGCGACCAGTAAAGAGGCGGGGCCAGGAGCTATGATTCGACCCATGAAACCACAATTAGGTGAGTCCAATTAAGTGAGTACACACACAACACACACACTCACACATACACACACACACACACACACACACACACACACACACACACACACACACAGGAGAGGAATCGACAAGATGGACAAGGAGAGGATGTTACAGAGATTGGACACACCAACAAGGGGTCACAAATGGAAGTTGAAGACTGAGATGAGTCAAAGGGATGTTAGGAAGTATTTCTTCAGTCACAGAGAGAGGGGCCCAACGACAAAACGAAACGCCGTAGAAGTATGTGAGAAGCTCAACATGAGATTTAAAGAAGTATTCACAGTGGAGACAGAGAGAACTCCTTAAAGACGGAGTTGTGGGGTACACCACAATTAGGTGAGTACACACACACACACACACACAAACACACACACACACACACACACACACACACACACACACACACACACACACACACACACACACACACACACACACGCACACACACACACACACAACCGGTGAAGAGGCGGGGCCAGGAGCTAAGACTCGACCCCTGCAACCACAAATAGGTAAGTACAAATAGGTGAGTACACACACACACACTCACACACACACACACACACACACACACACACACACACACACACACACACACACACACACACACACACACACACACACACACACACACACACACTCACACACGAGATTAGTGCAGAAGCTGGAGGATCAGGCGCATGTAAAAGGGAGGGCACTGCAATGGATAAGGGAATACCTGACAGGGAGGCAACAACGAGTCATGGTACGTGAAGAGGTATCACAGTGGGCGCCTGTTACGAGCGGGGTCCCACAGGGGTCAGTTCAAGGACCAGTGCTATTTTTTATATATGTGAACGACATGATGGAAGGAATAGACTCTGAAGTGTCCCTGTTCGCAGATGACGTGAAGTTGATGAGAAGAATTAAATCGGACGAGGATGAGGCAGGACTGCAAAGAGACCTGGACAGGCTGGACATGTGGTCCAGTAACTGGCTTCTCGAATTCAATCCAGCCAAATGCAAAGTCATGAAGATTGGGGAGGGGCAAAGAAGACCGCAGACAGAGTTTAGGCTAAGTGGACAAAGACTACAGACCTCACTCAGGGAGAAAGACCTTGGGGTGACCATAACACCGAGCACATCACCGGAGGCACACATCAACCAAATAACCGCTGCAGCATACGGGCGCCTGGCAAACCTGAGAATAGCGTTCCGATACCTTAATAAGGAATCGTTCAAGACACTGTACACTGTGTATGTTAGGCCCATACTGGAGTATGCAGCACCAGTCAAGCACCTGGTCAAGCACGTCAAAAAGTTAGAGAAAGTACAAAGGTTTGTAACAAGGCTAGTCCCAGAGCTCAAGGGAATGTCGTACGAGGAAAGGTTAAGGGAAATCGGACTGACGACACTGGAGGACAGAAGGGTCAGGGGAGACATGATAACGACATACAAGATACTGCGGGGAATAGACAAGGTGGACAGAGATAGGGTGTTCCAGAGAGGGGACACAGGGACAAGGGGTCACAACTGGAAGCTGAAGACTCAGACGAGTCACAGGGACGTTAGGAAGTATTTCTTCAGTCATAGAGTTGTCAGCAAGTTGAATAGCCTAGCAAGTGAAGTAGTGGAGGCAGGAACCATACATAGTTTTAAGAAGAGGTATGACAAAGTTCAGGAAGCAGAGAGAGAGAGGACCCAGTAGCGATCAGTGAAGAGGCGGGGCCAGGAGCTGAGTCTCGACCCCTGCAACAACAATTAGGTGAGTACAATTAGGTGAGTACACACACACACACACACACACACACACACACACACACACACACACACACACACAACAACAACAACAACGACTCATGGTACGTGACGAGGTGTCAGAGTGGGCGCCTGTGACAAGCGGGGTTCCACAGGGGTCAGTCCTAGGACCCGTGCTGTTCTTGGTATACGTGAACGACATAATGGAAGGGATAGACTCAGAAGTGTCCTTGTTTGCAGATGATGTGAAGTTTATGAGAAGAATCAAATCGGATGAGGATCAGGCAGGACTACAAAGAGACCTGGACAGGCTACAAGCCTGGTCCAGCAACTGGCTTCTTGATTTTAACCCTGCCAAATGCATAGTCAAGAAGATTGGCGAAGGGTAAAGAAGACCGCAGACACAATATAGTTTAAATGGCCAAAGACTCCAAACCTCACTCAGGGAAAAAGATCTGGGGGTGAGTATAACACCGAGCATATCTCCTGAGGCGCACATCAATCAGATAACTGCTGCAGCATACGGGCGTCTGGCAAACCTACGGATAGCGTTCCGATACCTCAGTAAGGATTCGTTCAAGACTCTGTATACCATTTACGTCAGGCCCATACTGGAGTATGCAGCACCAGTTTGGAATCCACACCTAGTCAAGCACGTCAAGAAATTAGAGAAAGTGCAAAGGTTTGCAACAAGACTAGTCCCAGAGCTAAGGGGATTGTCCTACGAAGAAAGGTTGAGGGAAATCGGCCTGACGACACTGGAGGACAGGAGGGTCAGGGGAGACATGATAACGACATATAAAGTACTGCGCGGAATAGACAAGGTGGACAAAGACGGGATGTTCCAGAGATGGGACACAGACACAAGAGGTCACAATTGGAAGTTGAAGACTCAGATGAATCAAATGGATGTTAGGAAGTATTTCTTCAGCCATAGAGTAGTCAGGCCGTGGAATAGCCTAGAAAGTGACGTAGTGGAGGCGGGAACCATACATAGTTTTAAGGCGAGGTATGATAAAGCTCATGGGGCAGGGAGAGAGAGGACCTAGTAGCAATCAGCGAAGAGGCGGGGCCAGGAGCTATGACTCGACCCCTGCAACCACAAATAGGTGAGTACACACACACACACACACACACACACACACACACACACACACACACACACACACACACACACACACAAGTAAAAACATAATTCTTATTTCACTAAAACCTCGGAACACTGTATAATTACAGGCATTAAAAATATGTAAAAAAAATATAACTGTGTGACCTTCACCTTCACTGTGTGACCTTCACCTTCACTGTGTGACCTTCACCTTCACTGTGTGACCTTCACCTTCACTGTGTGACCTTCACCTTCACTGTGTGACCTTCACCTTCACTGTGTGACCTTCACCTTCACTGTGTGACCTTCACCTTCACTGTGTGACCTTCACCTTCACTGTGTGACCTTCACCTTCACTGTGTGACCTTCACCTTCACTGTGTGACCTTCACCTTCACTGTGTGACCTTCACCTTCACTGTGTGACCTTCACCTTCACTGTGTGACCTTCACCTTCACTGTGTGACCTTCACCTTCACTGTGTGACCTTCACCTTCACTGTGTGACCTTCACCTTCACTGTGTGACCTTCACCATCGCTGTCTGTCCTTCACCATCGCTGCATAACTTTCACTATTATTGTTTGACATTCACCATCACTGTGAGTCTTTCTTCAGCACTGTGTGACCTTCACAGTCACTGTATGACCTTCACAGTCACTGTCTGACGTTCACCGTCGCTGTGTGATCTTCACAGTCACTGTCTGACCTTCACAGTCACTGTGTGACCTAATATGTTGTTCGACGTCGGTGTGTGACCTTATCTTATGATTTTTGCATCACTGTGACATGATCTCACCTTCAACTTCACTGTGAACTAATATTCCCCTCCGCGTCACTGTGACCTACTTTCACTTTCAGCGTCACTGTGACCTCTCACTTTCAGTGTCAGTGTGGTCTAATCACACTCTCACTGTCACTGTGACCTAATATCACTTTCAGTGTGATTGTGACCTACTCTCACTTTCAGTGTCACTGTGACCTATTCTCATTCTCAATGTCACTGTGACCTACTCTCGCTTTCATTGTCACTGTGACCTAATCTCACTCCCAATGTCAATGTGGCGTAATCTCACTTTCAGCGTCACTGTGACCTGTTTTCAATTTCACTGTCACTGTGACCTGGTCTCATGTCTACCGAGACACTGTAATCTTTTCTTATGTTTTCAGCAGTGCCATGTAGCGTGTTGTAGCGCCTTCAGCAGCACTGTAGGGAGACTTCAGATCTGACTTCAGCGGCTCTATGAGCCTTAATGTCACTGACAGTGGCTCTATGAGCTATAATGTCACTGCCAGCGGCTTTGTGCAATCTAATTCCACTTTCAGCGGCTCTGTGCGATCTAATCCTACTTACAGCGGCGTTATGCAACCCGAATTAGCAATTGCAAACACTGGGCGAGAGAGAGAGAGAGAGAGGAATGCAAATGTGCCGCGTTCACGGTTGCATAAAACCTACCCTTAAACTTGGCAATAATCCTTTATTTATCCTAGGGCAATTTCACCAGTCTTCCAACCAATCTTCCAGCCAATCTTCCAAAAAGTATTCCAGCCAATCTTCTTAGCAATCTTTCCGTTAAGGTACCAGCCTAATTCTCACCTCTGCCTCTCTCTCTCCTCCATCATTCTAATACATAAAATAATTCACTTCACTAGAGACCCTTAGAGGAAATGCACAAACAGTTCACCTGGAAGCCTCTAAAAACCAGGAGTCAAAGGCAACACAGGAAGAGTACTGAGCCCAGCCATTGGTTGTGGCAGGGGAAGAGTATTGAACCCAACCACTGATTGTGGCAGGGGTAGAGTATTGAACGCAGCCACTAGTTGTGGAAGGGGAAGAGTACTGAACCCAACCACTGGTTGTGGCAGGGGAAGAGTAGTGAATTCAACCACTGGTTGTGGCAGGGGAAGAGTATTATTGAAACGCAGCCACTGGTTG
The DNA here is from genome assembly GCF_038502225.1 of Cherax quadricarinatus. Lineage (NCBI taxonomy): Eukaryota > Metazoa > Arthropoda > Malacostraca > Decapoda > Parastacidae > Cherax > Cherax quadricarinatus. Next base: position 73,523,395 of record NC_091293.1, read on the forward strand.
TGGTAGGGGGAAGAGTACTGAATTCAGCTGCTGGTCGTGGCAGGGGCGGAGTATTGAACGCAGCCACTGGTTGTGGCAGGGAAAGAGCGCTGAACCCAGCCACTGGTTATGGCAGGGGAAGAGTAGCGAATCCAACCACTGGTTGTAGCAGGGGAAAGGTATTACTGAACGCAGCCACTGGTTGTGGCAGGGAAAGAGTACTGAACCCATTCACTGGTTGTGGCTATGGAAGAATAAAGCAATGTGGATCATTGAGCACCGGAAATGGTGGAGGATCGACCCTCCGTCTGCTAATTGGTCTCAGTAATGTTGATGTTTCTTATTTAATGGAAGAGAAGTGAGGATTATCCCTCTGACTGTTCCGCTACATTCACTGTTCCCTTACTTGCGTTACTCTCGCTATTCTGTTACGTGTGAGGCTATTACTGTTCCTTTACATGTGCTACTCTCAGTGTTCCGTTATCTATGTGCTACTCTCACTGTCCCGTTATCATTGTGTTACCCTCGCTGTTCCGTTGTCTTTGTGTTACTTTTACTGTTCCGTTATCTTTGTTACTTTCACTGTTCCGTTATATGTGTGCTACTCTCACTCTTCCGTTATCTTTGTGCTACTCTCGCTCTTCCGTTATATTTGTGTTACTCTCACTGTTCCGTTAATTTTGTGTTACTCTCACTGTTCTGCTATCTTTGTGTTACTTTGTGTTACTCTTTATGTTCCCCTCCCCAGTAGTGTGATCTATTGCCTCCCCCTCCCCAGTAGCGTCATATATTGCTCCCCCTCCTCAGCAGTGTGTTCTATTGCCACCCCTCTCCAGTCAGTGAGAGCTATTGCCTCCTCTTAACTAGTCAGTGTGGTCTATTGTCTCCCCATCCCCAGTCCATGTGGTCTATTGTCTCCCCCTCCCCAGTCCGTGTGGGCTACTGTCTCCCTCTCTTCTTCAGTGTAATTTACTTTGAAAACCTGTCCTAAGCTCTCTGGGAGTTAGCGTGGGATGTTACCGAGCACCTTGGCTTGTGGTAGTGTTTTAGAATCTCAGAAGGAGGTTCTACTTTTTCAGGAGGACAATAGGAGGCTGAAGCATCGCCTATATGGGTCTGGGGGTGAGTGTGAGTTAGATGGAGTTGGTAAAGAGGAAATGATCACCAGCTGTGAAAGTGGCAGCCACTTGAAGTGGCAAGTGGTTCACAGCTCAAGAAGAAGGAAGATAAGGATGGTTAACACAGAAGATGTGAAGGTAGGAAATCGATTCTCTGTTCTCCAAGACGAGTGTACTTCAGTGGTTAGTGAGGTTAAAGGTGTCACTGACTCCCCTGCTAATGAAGGTAAGAATATTCTAATTGTAGGAGATTCTCAGGTAAGATATATGGACTCTGCTTTTTGTAACAGAGATAGGAAGGTCAGACAGAGGTTGTGCCTCCCAGGAGCTGGTGTTGGTGACAGTTGGTGGTAAGTACAGGTCAGCCATAGAAGTAGTCAGGTCTAAGGGAAGAATCCTAATCATATGTAGCATCTTGCCTAGAAAGGAAGTGGGCAATAAATTGATGTATAGGGCAATTGGTATAAATTGCTGGCTAGACAAGAACTGCAAGGAACTTTCAGTCCCATTCATTGATAACTGGGACAAATTCTATGGCAAACGTGATATGTATGCAAGGGATTGGAGTCAACTCTGGGGCTGGAGTGGTTGCATTAGCCAGTTCGATTGAGGGGGTAATTGATGGCTTGTCTAGGACTTTAAACTGTTAGATTATAGAGGTATGGGTGTTTGTGGAAAACAATCAGGCTGCAGTATTAGGGTTGAAAACAGCAGATATTACCGGGATACCTCAGGGATATGTTTTAAAGACAATATTCAAAATACAGTTGCTAGTAAAGGCAAAGCAATTGATTAACAAACAAAGAGAGATAGTAGAGGGCAACGAGTGACTAGCTCCCTTAAGGTTTACTATACAAATAGAAGGAGTCTAAGAAATAAGATAGATGAGCTAAGTTTACTTGCAAGTGCAGGTAACATAGACATTTTTGCTATTACAGAGACCTGGTTCAACCTGAAAGATAGAGAAATGCCTTCTGAATGCAACATACAGAGTTACAAACTATTCCACACTGATAAGGTCAACAGGAAGGGTGGTGGAGTGGCGATGTATGTCAGAGAAAATTTAAATTGTTGTCTTAGACATGATATAAGATTAGAAACATCGGACACAGAATCTGTTTGGCTACAGTTTCTCGAGGGTCGTGACAAATCAGTCTTGGGTGTGATTTATAGGCCCCCAAACCTTGATAGGGAGTGCAGTAAGCTGTTATGGGACGAATTTCATAAGACATCTAGATATGAAAATGTTGTATTAATGAGAGATTTTTAACTTTAGACAAATTGATTGGAACAATGTGACAGGAAATCTTGAGTCTAGTGTGTTTCTTGATACGGTTCAGGATTGCTTTTTAAAACAGTTTGTGACAGAACCAACTAGAGGAAACAATCTGCTTGACTTGGTTCTTGCCAACAAAGAATCACTAATTAATAATCTTGAGGTTAATGATGAGCTTGGGGAAAGCAATCACATATCACTTAGTTTCAATATATCATGGAATTACCCAGATAACTGCAATCATATCTCTGTCACAGACTTTCTCTTGGCCGATTTCATGGGACTGAAAAATTACCTGGGTGGGCAAAATTGGGATGACCTGGCAATAGGTCAGGTAGGTGGTCTTGGTTGCCAATATGACGTTTATCAGAGCATAGTTCTAGCTGCCCAGGCAACTTTTGCGCCGAGTAGGGAAATTAGCTCTAAGAAAAATGGTCCCAAATGAATGAATAATAGATTAAAACATCTCACTGGTCAAAAGACAGGCATAAATAGGCGTATCAAAAGCGGGGAAGGGCAGTTAAGAAATCAATATATTCAATTAGAGAGAAATAGAAAAAAGGAATAAGAGAAGCAAAAAGGGATTAGAGGCTAAGGTCTCAGGGGATTCGAAGACTAACCCAAAAGGGCTCTTTCAGGTATACAGAAGTAAGATTAGAGACAAGATAGGCCCACTTAAGAGTAACTCAGGTCAGATCACTGACAGTGATATGGATATGTGTGAAATTTTCAATACTTACTTCCTCTCAGTTTTTACCCAGGAAAATACTTGCGAAATTCCAGAAATAATAGATTATGTAGAACAGGACGATAATAAACTATGTACGATTGCGGTAACTAGTGATATAGTTCTGAGATAAATAGAGAAATTAAAACCTAACAAATCCCCAGGCCCTGATGAACCGTTGGCTAATCTTTTCAACATATCACTACAAACTGGCATGGTGCCTGATAAGTGGAAAATGGCAAATGTAATACCTGTTTACAAGGCAGGTGACAGGTCCTTAGCTTCTACCTATAGACCAATAAGCCTTACCTCCATAGTTGGGAAAATTTATGGAATCAATAATTGCATAAATTAATTAACGGATCTCAGCACGGTTATACAAAGGGGCGTTCCTGTCTTACGAATTTACTGACTTTTTTCACTAAGGTATTCGAGGAGGTAGATCATGGTAATGAATATGATATTGTGTATATGGACTTCAGTAAGGCTTTCGATAGGGTTCCACATCAGAGGCTATTGAGGAAACTTAAGGCACACGGAATAGGAGGAGAATATTTTTCCTGGGTAGAGGCATGGTTGGCAAATAGGCAGCAGAGAGGTTTGCATAAATGGGAAGAAATCAGAATGGTGGCACGTCACAAGCGGTGTTCCACAGGAGTCAGTGTTGGGGCCCTTGTTGTTCACAATCTACATAAACGACATAGATGAGGGAGTAAATAGCGACATAAGCAAATTTGATAATGACACCAAAATAGGCCGTCCAATTCATTCTAATGAGGACATTAGAACACTCCAGGATGATTTGAATAGACTGATGCAGTGGTCGGAGAAGTGGCAGATGCAGTTTAATATAGACAAAAGCAAAGTTCTAAATGTCGGACAGGAAAATAACCATGCCACATGTAAACTAAATAGTGTAGATCTTAATATTACAGATTGCGAAAAGGAGTTAGGAGTCCTGGTTAGCAGTAATCTAAAACCAATACAACAGTGCACAAGTGTTCGCAATAAAGCTAACAGAATCCTTGGCTTCATATCAAGAAGTATAAATAATAGAAGTACTCAGGTTGTTCTTCAACTCAATATATCTTTGGTTAGGCCTCTTATAGATTATCCTGCACAGTTTTGGTCACCGTATTACAGACTGGATATAAATACATTGGAAACGTACAGAGGAGGATGACAAAGTTGATCCCTTGCATCAGAAATCTTCCCAATGAGGATAGACCGATGGCCCTGAATCTGCACTCTTTAGAAAGGCGTAGAATTAGCGGGGATATGATTGAGGTATATAAATGGAAAACAGGAATTAATAAAGGGGATGTAAACAGCGTGCTAAAAATATCTAACATAGACAAGACTCGCAGCAATCGCTTTAAATTGAAAAAATTCAGATTCAGGAAGGATATAGGAAAGCACTGGTTTGGTAATAGAGTTGTGGATGAGTGGAACAAACTCCCGAGTACAGTCATAGAAGCTAAGACGTTGTGTAGTCAGTGGTCAATCAGTCAGTCAGCGGTCAGTCGTCAGTGGTCAGTGGTCAGTCGTCATTGGTCAGTGGTCAGTCGTCACGTGAAGTCACAGACCCTGAGCTGCTTTGGGGATTAGCGTGGACGGTTACAAAGCATGGCTTGCTTCTGCAGTGTTTTAAAAAATTGAGGTTGGAGAGTTGAAGGAGGAGGTCTTGCTTCTCCAGGAGGAGATTAGGAGGCTGAAGGTCCACCTCAATGGGTCTGGGAGAGAGTGTGAGGTGGCTGGAGTTGTGGGGAATGAGGCTTCTAGCAGTGAGGTGCAGGCTGTCTCTCGCTGTGAGGAGGCTGTAGGTGGGGAGGTAGCAACGGCTACCAGCAGTGAGGTGCAGTCCAGCACCTTCTACAAGTGGCGAGTGGTTCCCAGTAATGGGAGGAGAATCAGAATAAGGAAAGTTAAGAGTGAAGATCTGAAGGTAGGAAATCGCTTCTCTGTTCTTCAGGATGAATGTACTTCAGTGGCCAGTGAAGGTAAGGGTACTACTGCCCCTGCTAACAGAGGTAAGCGCATTCTTGTGGTTGGTGACTCTCAGGTAAGATACATTGACCGTGCTTTTTGTAATAGGAATAAGATGAGAGATAGAGTGTGCTTCCCTGGAGCTGGTGTTGGGGACATAGTCAACAGGCTGGATAATATCATGTCAGGTAATGGGAACAAGCCCATTATCTGTCTCAGTGCTGGTGGAAATGATATTGGGAAGGGTAGGAGAGAAGAGCTGCTAGATAAGTACAGGTCAGCTATAGATTTCATTAAGTCTAAGGGAGTGGTACCAATCATATGTAGCATCTTGCCTAGAAGGGGAGTAGGAAATGAAAGGTTGTCTAGGGCAATTGGTGTAAATTGCTGGCTAGACAGATACTGCAAGGAATTTGCAATCCCATTCATTGACAACTGGAACAACTTTTATGGCAAACATGATATGTATGTAAGGGATGAGGTACATCTCTTTGGGGCTGGGGTGGTAGCACTTGCAAACTCAATTGAGAAGGCCATTGGTGAAATGCCTATGATTTTAAGCTGATAGAAGATAGAGGTATGGGTGTGTGGGAAACAAGCAGGTTGCAACAGTAGGGTTGGTAACAGTAAATGTATTAAAGGCATTCAGCATGAAGTTATAAATAAAGACAATAGATCAGGTCAGCAAACAAAAGGGGACAACAGAGGGCAGCAAGGGACTAGCTCCCTTAAGGTTTACTATACTAACAGCAGGAGTGTAAGAAATAAGACAGATGAGCTAAGATTAATTGCAAGTGCAGGAAACATAGATATTATTGCTATAACAGAGACCTGGCTCAATCTGAAAGATAGAGAGATGCCTTCTGAATGTCACATACAAGGCTATAAATTATTCCACACTGACAGGGCCAACAGGAAAGGTGGTGGAGTAGCGATGTATGTCAGAGACAATTTAAATTGTTGTGTTAGACAAGATATTAAATTAGAAGCATCAACTACTGAATCTGTTTGGTTACAGCTTCTCGAGGGCCGAGAAAAACTAATTTTGGGTGTGATTTACAGGGCCCCAAATCTTGATAGGGAGTGCAGTAAACTTCTATGGGACGAAATTCGTAAGGCATCTACATACGAAAATGTTGTGCTAATGGGAGATTTCAACTATAGACAGACTGACTGGAGCAATTTGACAGGAAATTTAGAGTCAGGTGACTTTCTTGATACGATCCAGGATTGTTTTTTAAAACAGTTTGTGACAGAGCCAACTAGGGGAAATAACCTCCTTGACTTAGTTCTTGCCAGTAGGGAAACACTAATTAATAATCTTGAGGTTAATGATGAGCTTGGGGAAAGCGATCACAAATCACTCAGTTTTAATATATCATGGAATTCCCCTAATAATGTCAATCAAGTCTCTGTCCCTGACTTTCGCTTGGCTGATGTCATAGGACTGAAAAAGTACTTAGGTGGGCTGAACTGGAATGACCTGACTAAGGGTCAGGTAGGTGGTGATCGTTGCCGATATGACGCTTTCCAGGGCATAGTTCTAGCTGCTCAGTCAAATTATGTTCCAAATAGGGAAATCAGATCAAACAAAAATGATCCTAGATGGATGAACAATAGATTAAAATATCTGATTGGTCAAAAGAGAGGCATATATAGGCAAATCAAAAGAGGAGAGGGGCAATTAAGAAATCGATATATTCAGTTAAAGAGAGAAATAAAAAAAGGGAATTAGAAAAGCAAAAAGAGATTATGAGGTTAAAGTTGCAAGAGAATCGAAGACTAACCCAAAAAGATTCTTTCAGGTATACAGAAGTAAGATCAGGGACAAGATAGGCCCACTCAAAAGTTCCTCGGGTCAGCTCACTGACAGTGATAAGGAAATGTGAAGAATTTTTAACACATACTTCCTCTCAGTTTTTACACAGGAGGATACCAGCGATATTCCAGAAATGATAAATTATGTAGAACAGGACGATAATAAACTGTGCACGATTAGGGTCACAAGTGACATGGTCCTTAGGTAAATAGATAAATTAAAACCTAACAAATCCCCAGGCCCTGATGAACTGTATGCAAGGGTTCTAAAGGAATGTAAAGAGGAGCTTAGCAAACCTTTGGCTAATCTTTTCAACATATCACTACAAACTGGCATGGTGCCAGATAAGTGGAAAGTGGCAAATGTGATACCTATTTTCAAAGCAGGTGACAGGTCCTTAGCTTCGAACTATAGACCAATAAGCCTAACCTCCATAGCGGGAAAATTTATGGAATCAATAATTGCCAAGGCAGTTAGTAGCCACCTTGAAAAGCATAAATTAATCAACGAATCTCAGCATGGTTTTACAAAGAGGCGTTCCTGCCTTACGAATTTATTCATTTTTTTCACTAAGGTATTTGAGGATGTAGATCATGGTAATGAATATGATATTGTGTATATGGACTTCCGTAAGGCTCTTGACAGGGTCCCACATCAGAGACTATTGAGGAAAATTAAGGCACATGGAATAGGAGGAAAATTTTTTTCCTGGATAGAGGCATGGTTGACAAATAGGCAGCAGAGAGTTTGCATAAATGGGGAGAAATCAGAGTGGGGAAGCGTCACGAGCGGTGTTCCACAGGGGTCAGTGTTGGGCCCCTTGCTGTTCACAATCTACATAAACGACATAGATGAGGGCATAAAGAGCGACATCAGCAAGTTTGCTGATGACACCAAAATAGGCCGTCGAATTCATTCTGACGAGGACATTAGAGCACTCCAGGAAGATTTGAATTGACTGATGCAGTGGTCGGAGAAGTGGCAGATGCAGTTTAATATAGACAAATGCAAAGTTCTAAATGCTGGACAGGACAATAACCATGCCACATATAAAGCAAATAATGTAGATCTTAATATTACGGATTGCGAAAAAGATTTAGGAGTTCTGGTTAGCAGTAATCTGAAACCAAGACAACAGTGCATAAGTGTTCGCAATAAAGCTAATAGAATCCTTGGCTTCATATCAAGAAGCATAAATAATAGGAGTCCTCAGGTTGTTCATCAACTCTATACATCCTTGGTTAGGCCTCATTTAGATTATGCTGCACAGTTTTGGTCACCGTATTACAGAATGGATATAAATGCTCTGGAAAATGTACAAAGGAGGATGACAAAGTTGATCCCATGTATCAGAAACCTTCCCTATGAGGATAGACTGAGGGCCCTGAATCTGCACTCTCTAGAAAGACGTATAATTAGCGGGGATATGATTGAGGTGTATAAATGGAAGACAGGAATTAATAAAGGAGATGTAAATAGTGTGCTGAAAATATCTAGCCTAGACAGGACTCGCAGCAATGGTTTTAAGTTGGAAAAATTCAGATTCAGGAAGGATATAGGAAAGTACTGGTTTGGTAATAGAGTTGTTGATGAGTGGAACAAACTCCCAAGTACAGTTATAGAGGCCAGAACGTTGTGTAGCTTTAAAAATAGGTTGGATAAATTCATGAGTGGATGTGGGTGGGTGTGAGTTGGACCTGATAGCTTGTGCTACCAGGTCGGTCGCCGTGTTCCTCCCTTAAGTCAATGTGACCTGACCTCACTAGGTTGGGTGCATTGGCTTAAGCCGGTAGGAGACTTGGACCTGCCTCGCATGGGCCAGTAGGCCTGCTGCAGCGTTCCTTCGTTCTTATGTTTTTATGAGTGGTGGCGGGTGGGTGTGAGTTGGGCCTGACTAGCTTGAGCTACTTGGTCGGATGCCGTGCTCCTCCCTTAAGTGCAGCGTTGTATGGCCCTTGTGGTTTAGCGCTTCTTTTTTGATTATAATAATAATAATAATAATCCTCCCTTAAGTGACGTGTCTGACTTCACTGGGTCAAGGCACTGGCTTAAGCCGGTGGGAGAATTGGACCTGCCTCGCATAGGTCAGTAGTCCTGTTGCAGTGTTCCTTCTTTCTTATGTTCTTAAAATATATAAATCCCGAAAACATTCGCGATATTACTAAACTGTTGAACGTAGGTCCTTCTCCATAACCATCTTTCCAACTGTTACTCATGTCGAGTGAGTGACGGGGCCAGGAGCTATGAATCGACCTTTGCAACCACAATTAGGTGAGTGAAGGGAAACCTGGTTTTATATCACTACTATTTTCATGTCTTTAAATGTATCCAAGTGTCTGTCAGTCTGTCACGATGCCTGTCTCTCCAACTCTCAGTCACTTTCCCTTCAGAGTAAAGCCAAGATATTACAATATTACTGGAGTCAGTGTGTCCAGTTTGTAATCATATCTCTCTCTCCCGCTCTCTCTCTCTCTCTCTCTCTCTCTCTCTCTCTCTCTCTCTCTCTCTCTCTCTCTCTCTCTCTCTCTCTCTCTCTCTCTCTCTCTCTCTCTCTGAGAGAGAGAGAGAGAGAGAGAGAGAGTTTGATTGTGAGTTTTTATCATAAAGTTTATCTGAAAGTTTGATTTCGTGTTTTTCCCTTCATTTTATTTGCCTATTTATCTATTGCTTTGAATATTTATTTGTCTATTTTTTTCTGTTTATCTGTTGTTTTGGGGGGGGTTCGTATGTTTGTCTGTTTATATAACAGTTGGTATGTTTGTGAACACTCAGCAGTGTTTTAATCTACGACCCTCCAGCCACTAAAACCCAGACTTCATCATCAATCTTCTACCCACCAACCCTATGCACCAAGCTCTGCCACTTAGCCCCAAGCTCTGCCACTTAGCCCCAAGCTCTGCCACTTATCCCCAAGCTCTGCCACTTAGCCCCAAGCTCTGCCACTGAACCCCAAGCTCTGTCACTTAGCCCCTAGCTCTGTCACTTAGCCCCAAGCTCTGCCACTTATCCCCAAGCTCTGCCACTTAGCCCCAAGCTCTGCCACTTAGCCCCAAGCTCTGCCACTTATCCCCAAGCTCTGCCACTTAGCCCCAAGCTCTGCAACTTATCCCCAAGCTCTGCCACTTAGCCCCAAGCTCTGCCACTGAACCCCAAGCTCTGTCACTTAGCCCCTAGCTCTGTCACTTAGCCCCAAGCTCTGCCACTTATCCCCAAGCTCTGCCACTTAGCCCCAAGCTCTGCAACTTATCCCCAAGCTCTGCCACTTAGCCCCAAGCTCTGCCACTGAACCCCAAGCTCTGTCACTTAGCCCCTAGCTCTGTCACTTAGCCCCAAGCTCTGCCACTTAGCCAAAATCTCTGTTACTTAGCCCCAAGCTCTGTCACTTAGTTCCAAGCTCTGTCACTTACCCCCAAGCTCTGCAACTTAGCCCCAAGCTCTGGCACTTAGCCCCAAGCTTTGCTACTTAATCCCAAGCTCTGTCACTTAGCCCCAAGCTCTGCCACTTAGCCCCAAGCTCTGTCACTTAGCCCCAAGCTCTACCACTTAGCCAAAATCTCTGTTACTTAGCCCCAAGCTCTGTCACTTAGTCCCAAGTTCTGTCACTTAGCCCCAAGCTCTGCCACTTAGCCAAAATCTCTGTCACTTAGCCCCATGCTCTGTCACTTAGCCATAAGCTCCGTCACTTAGCCCTAAGCTCTGCCACTTAGCCCCAAGCTCTGTCACTTAGCCCCAAGCTCTGCCATTTAGCCCCAAGCTCTTCCACTTAGCCCCAAGCTCTGCCACTCAGCCCCAAGCACTGCCGCTTAGCCTCAAGCTCTGCCACTTAGCCCCAAGCTCTGTCACTTAGCCCCAAGCTTTGCTACTTAATCCCAAGCTCTGTCACTTAGCCCCAAGCTCTGTCACTTAGCCCCAAGCTCTGCCACTTAGCCCCAAGCTCTGTCACTTAGCCCCAAGCTCTGTCACTTAGCCCCAAGCTCTGCCACTTAGCCCAAAGCTCTGTCACTTAGCCCCAAGCTCTGCCACTTAGCCCCAAGCTCTGCCACTTAGCCCCAAGCTCTGCCACTTAGCCCCAAGCTCTGCCACTTATCCCCAAGCTCTGCCACTTAGCCCCAAGCTCTGCCACTGAACCCCAAGCTCTGTCACTTAGCCCCTAGCTCTGTCACTTAGCCCCAAGCTCTGCCACTTAGCCAAAATCTCTGTTACTTAGCCCCAAGCTCTGTCACTTAGTTCCAAGCTCTGTCACTTAGCCCCAAGCTCTGCCACTTAGCCCTAAGCTCTGGCACTTAGCCCCAAGCTTTGCTACTTAATCCCAAGCTCTGTCACTTAGCCCCAAGCTCTGCCACTTAGCCCCAAGCTCTGTCACTTAGCCCCAAGCTCTACCACTTAGCCAAAATCTCTGTTACTTAGCCCCAAGCTCTGTCACTTAGTCCCAAGTTCTGTCACTTAGCCCCAAGCTCTGCCACTTAGCCAAAATCTCTGTCACTTAGCCCCATGCTCTGTCACTTAGCCATAAGCTCCGTCACGTAGCCCTAAGCTCTGCCACTTAGCCCCAAGCTCTGTCACCTAGCCCAAAGCTCTGCCATTTAGCCCCAAGCTCTTCCACTTAGCCCCAAGCTCTGCCACTCAGCCCCAAGCACTGCCGCTTAGCCTCAAGCTCTGCCACTTAGCCCCAAGCTCTGTCACTTAGCCCCAAGCTTTGCTACTTAATCCCAAGCTCTGTCACTTAGCCCCAAGCTCTGTCACTTAGCCCCAAGCTCTGCCACTTAGCCCCAAGCTCTGTCACTTAGCCCCAAGCTCTGTCACTTAGCCCCAAGCTCTGCCACTTAGCCCAAAGCTCTGTCACTTAGCCCCAAGCTCTGCCACTTAGCCCCAAGCTCTGTCACTTAGCCCCAAGCTCTGCCACTCAGCCCCAAGCTCTTCCACTTAGCCCCAAGCTCTGCCACTTAGCCTCAAGCTCTGCCACTTAGCCCCAAGCTCTGCCACTTAGCTCCAAGCTCTGCCACTTAGTCCCAAGCTCTGCCACTTAGCCCCAAGCTCTGCCGCTTAGCCCCAAGCTCTTCCACTTAGCCCCAAGCTCTGCCACTTAGCCTCAAGCTCTGCCACTTAGCCCCAAGCTCTGCCACTTAGTCCCATTAATCCCAAGCTCTGTCACTTAGCCCCAAGCTCTGTCACTTAGCCCCAAGCTCTGCCACTTAGCCCCAAGCTCTGTTACTTAGCCCCAAGCTCTGCCACTTAGTCCCAAGCTCTGTCACTTAGCCCCAAGCTCTGCCACTCAGCCGCAAGCTCTTCCCCTTAGCCCCAAGCTCTGCCACTTAGCCTCAAGCTCTGCCACTTAGCCCCAAGCTCTGCCACTTAGCCCCAAGCTCTGCCACTTAGTCCCAAGCTCTGCCACTTAGCCCCAAGCTCTGCCGCTTAGCCCCAAGCTCTTCCACTTAGCCCCAAGCTCTGCCACTTAGCCTCAAGCTCTGCCACTTAGCCCCAAGCTCTGCCACTTAGTCCCAAGCTCTGCCACTTAGTCTCAAGCTCTGCCACTTAGCCCCAAGTTCTGCCGCTTAGCCTCAAGCTCTGCCGCTTAGCTTCAAGCTCTGCCACTTAGCCCCAAGCTCTGCCACGTAGCCTCAAGCTCTGCCACTTAGCCCCAAGCTCTGCCACTTAGCCCCAAGCTCTGCCACTTAGCCCCAAGCTCTGCCACTTAGCCCCAAGCTCTGCCACTTAGCCCCAAGCTCTGCCACTTAGTCCCAAGCTCTGCCACTTAGCCCCAAGCTCTGCCGCTTAGCCCCAAGCTCTTCCACTTAGCCCCAAGCTCTGCCACTTAGCCTCAAGCTCTGCCACTTAGCCCCAAGCTCTGCCACTTAGTCGCAAGCTCTGCCACTTAGCCCCAAGCTCTGCCGCTTAGCCTCAAGCTCTGCCGCTTAGCCTCAAGCTCTGCCACTTAGCCCCAAGCTCTGCCACTTAGCCTCAAGCTCTGCCACTTAGCCCCAAGCTCTACCACTTAGCCTCAAGCTCTGCCACTTAGCCCCAAGCTCTGCCACTTAGCCCCAAGCTCTGCCACTTAGCCCCAAGCTCTGCCACTTAGCCTATTAGATCAAAGACAACTTCACTAAGATTGACCTACCTCCATTACATTTGATATGACTTTTGCAGGTTTTGAGTTTTCCTACTCCGCAGACCGGCCTCGGGCCAGGCTTGTCTCGTACTTGCCTAGTCAACCAGGCTGTTGCTGCTGCGACCCGCTGGCCCACATGCTCATCACAGCCTGATTGATCCAGCGCTTTGCGGTGGAGCTTGTTGTCGATTTCCTCTTGAATGCTTCTACACTTGTTCCGGCAGTGTTTCTGATATCTTCTGGTAGAATGTTCAATAGTCTCGGCCAGCCTATGTACCCAAGGCACCCCTGCTTTTCACTAAGTTCGTTTTGTATTTCCTTCAATAAATTGTTATGGCAGTGCACAGATATGGGGCTAGTTACTCAAGTATATTGCACGTATATATTATTCATTGATACAGCGGGTCCATGATTGGGAATATTGGGGATTCCCAGTAATTTAAATGCTCTTTAGGCTCTTTCCAGGAAAAATGATCTCAGTATCTGTTCCAGTAAAGCAGTAACTCCTGTCCTGAACGTAGCCGTCAACACTGAGCAACGTACTAAGCAAGAGATCACAAGTACTTTGAGCAGTGTCACCACTGGCACTATTTCTCTGGTTTTGAAAGCTCTCATTATCTACCCTGTTATTTTTCAGACATTTGTGACATTTGCCTTACTGTATTTTTGAAAATAAAGTCAGTTGACATTACATTCAGGTCCTTCAAATGTTCCTTTCAGTCTGCTTGGTGATTCTTTTGTGTTATGACTTCCATGACTTTTACCGTGATGATTTTAATGCTTATTTTGGTATCTGAAAAAGATTATGGGAAACTCCAGAGAGTTTATATCTACATCTATTATGAGGATAAAAAAAATAGAAGAGTAAAGGCGCCAGGACCGCGCCTTGGGGCAGTAAACATTTAACTTTGATAATTCTGGATTTGCTTCGTTTGCATCTCTTTGTGTCCTGTGTGTCAGAAAGTTGAAAAAGAATTCATCTACTTTCGTCGTTATACCAATCACCCTCATTTTACCATCAATCTCTCCATGATAGCACATGTAAAATGTTTTTGCAATATCCGTATACACCACAAACTCGATTTGGTTTTCTTCCATTTCTTGTGTAATTCTATGATTGTGGTTTACTAGTTGTGACAGACATAATCTTTCACTCTGAATCCATGCTGGTTTGGGTTATGAAGGCTGTGCTGTTTTAAAACGTTTGTCATTTGTAATCTCATCATTTCAAAGGTTTTCAAGATGCGCGATGTCTGGGCTACTTTTCTGTAATTTTTTACTTGTGTTTTGGTGCCTTTTTTAAGCAAATGAGCAACATCTGCACTCTTTAAAGTCTCTGAGATTTCACCAAAGAATACTGAGTGCTTGTGTAAGTAGTATTTTACCCTCCTTTACGAATACGAAATTCCATGAATCTTGACCAGGTTTTACATGTTTTCTATTATTGCTTTGAACTCTGCAGGATAAGTGTTTTTTCAATTATGTGATCTGTGTAATGAAAAACCGTTCCTCATTCTCGATCCTGCTTTCATTTAGTGGATTGCTGGACGTTAATTCGTATTAGTATTTCAGAATTTCTCTCATGTTTTTTTTTTCTTCTTAACCATTATATGAAACTTCTGATAAAAATGGTTCAAATATTTAGTTCTTATCCTGGATATTGCTTATGTAAAGAAATATTTTTTTTCTTGCAGTATCATTAACGGCTTTTTTTGTTCCCTTTGTACTTCTACTGCCTGGTATATAACCTTAAGTTTTTATCTGTCTGTGTAATCAATCAGTTAATATTCTCTTTCCTTTGAAGTGAAGTATTCACGTTTTTTAAGCATTTCAGTATTGATTATTTTCTTTTGTACATTTTCTTGCGCTCTCTTTCCATACATGATCTTCAGTGGTACATGTTAAACACAGGCCCTGTATGCTTTTGTGTACAGAGTAGTGGTGGTGGAAAGTACAGTACCTGCACTCTGAAGGACGATGGAACTGATGGGAAGTGCAGTATCTGCACTCTGAAGGATGGGTGGTATTGGTGGGAAGCACAGTACATTCACCAGGGTGAGTGTATATGGCGAGGGAGGATCCAGGGGGAGTGTATATGGTGAGGGAGGATCCAGGGGGAGTGTATATGGTGAGGGAGGATCCAGGGGGAGTGTATATGGTGAGGGAGGATCCAGGGTGAGTGTATATGGTGAGGGAGGATCCAGGGTGAGTGTGTATGGTGACGGAGGATCCATGGAAATATAAACACATATGCAGTATAATGTGATCCTTTATTGACAACGTTTCGCCTATACAGTGGGCTTTTTCAAGTCACAAACAGATCTACCTGGGATGTTGTTTGTTGTTAAAGATT
The DNA here is from genome assembly GCF_038502225.1 of Cherax quadricarinatus. Classification (NCBI taxonomy): domain Eukaryota; kingdom Metazoa; phylum Arthropoda; class Malacostraca; order Decapoda; family Parastacidae; genus Cherax; species Cherax quadricarinatus. The sequence goes on from NC_091293.1 coordinate 73,538,759, forward strand.
CGCCAGTATTCTCCCGGCCCGGGCCCTTCCAAGTGGTGGCCCGGCACTGGCTCCCTGTCTAGGGAGTGTCTGAGACCTAAGTCTCCCATGGGAGGAGGCACAAGTACCCCCCTCATCTTGTGAGCTACAAACTCGGGCTCTGGCACCAACCCTTGCCCTAGAAGGGCAAGGCATGGTGTCGATCGTGCTAGCGCTGTGCTCTCCTGTGTGGAGTGTCGTGTGTTGGTGTTCATTTTCATTCATTCATGTTGATTCGCCGGTACTTCCGGCCCAGGTCTTCTCCAGATGGTGACCCGGCAGTGGCCCCCCGGGTGGGGGGTGACGATCATCTTTCTTCTTTCTTGGCCCTCCGGTTGGAGGGTGTCGTCTTCTATCTTGCGCTGACTTCCCCGAAGAGAAGCGCAGTCGGGCAGAGGCAGCAGTTACAGGGTCGATTGGAGCCACACCCCAGCTTTAGCGGACAGCAAAGTGCTGGAGAAACTTATCTTCATAGTGAATGGTCATGGATAGTCGTGCTAGAGGAGGGTACCGTCTTCAAGGTCCCCATTCTGAAGCATCCTGAATTTCCTCTTTGAGGTGTACTCGACTTCCACAAGGTGTTGGGTGTTGGCAGTGAGTAGTCTGGTCATGTCTGCAGTGGTGTATGTAACAGTTTGGTCGTAGGTATACTTGACTGTTCCGTCCTGGAGGTGCTGATGGATTTCTGAAGACAGCATTGTGTTCTTATACTGCTTGGTTGTGTAGAAGTATACACCCTTCAGGTATCGGACTTGTGGTGCAGCAGTGTCAGTGGCACCGTGAGGTGCATCCGCAGTTTCTTGTGTTTTTGCTTTCTTGGCTGGTGGCTGAACTGGTGAAGGCGAGATTTCCGACTGGTCAGTTGCTCTAGCAGTGGATGCAAGCGGTAGTGGACTCTCATTGGTGGGGTTTGCCGATGTCTCAGTGGTCTCTGATTGGTCCATCTCTGTGTCTAGTGGAGGTTGTGACAGCGGTGGAGCAGCGGTGATGCTGGTAATATTTGCAGTAGATTTTAAGATCTCAGTGGAAGGTGGTGATGCAGGGAATGTGAGGCCAGGCATATTATTTAGTTTGAAAAGTTCATTGATGGTGGTGTTGAAGGAACCAGGCTCAGCTGCATTCTGTACATGAGCATACATAATGCAATAAAGAATCTTGGTGGAGTCGGCAGTAGGTGCTGGCAGGGAAGTGGTGGGAGCAGCTTGCGTGGCTTGTAGTATCTTGGTAGTGTCTGCTTGAAGCTTGGCGATAGCAGAATATGTGGTTGCTTGTGGGTTAGGTTTCTTTTGTTGTTGTTGTTTCTTGAGTATGTCTCTTCTGGTAGGGCACCTGGCAGCAAGAGTATGGTGGTCATTCTTGCAGTTCAAGCATTTAGTTGGTGAAGCAGTAGTGCAATTCTTGAAGTCATGACCCTCACGGCCACAGGTGGAGCAGAACTTCTTGTCCTTGGTAGGACAATCATTTGTGGTGTGTAAGTATGAGTAACAATTATAGCACTGTGAGATATGTTGGAATTTCTCTGCTTCGATGAAGGCTGGGTTGATGTGGAAGTAGTGAATAGCCAGGCCCTCAGCGAGAGCTCTGGCTGCCATGTTGACGTCACTGAAGGTGACCTTCAGCATGGATGAAGCATTGGGTATTTTAGTAATGAAGTCCACCTTGACCCAAGGGTTCTTTGCTTCGATAGATGACTTGATTTCTTCAGTGGCCTGTACAGTGATAAGGTTGTCGAGTCGCTTGAGGAACACAGTTCTCCTGGCCCTCAGTGCTGGGGAAGTCAAGACAAGAAATCCTTGGTCTCGTAGAGTGGTAGTAGCAGTAGTGGTAAGTAGTTTCTCAGCCTCTGTGTCGTCTGTACAGACGACAACAAAGGCCTCCTTGAGCGATAAAATCGCATTACATTTGACTTGCAGCCTGCCACTAACGACAGCTGCAAGTGCTAGTTTGGACGACTCATTGGTTGTACCACTCGCTGGTTTGATCTTTACTCTGTTAGAGTAATGCATCCTGAGTAAGCAGTGCTCTGGTGTGTCTTGACGGACCTCTTGACGGACCTCTGTACTCGTGTACCTTCCACCACCTCTGGGGTGGAAGGTACACGAGTATTTATAGTCAGGTTCAGAATGCTGAGGTCAGGTGGAGAATGCTGCATCTGACGATGTACCGAGTGGGTTATTAGACTCTATAACCCCACTCGGTACATCATCAGATGCAGCATTCTCCACCTGACCTCAGCATTCTGAACCTGACTATAAATACTCGTGTACCTTCCACCCCAGGTAGATCTGTTTGTGATTTGAAAAAGCCCACTGTGTGGGTGAAACGTTGTCAATAAAGGATCACATTATACTGCATATGTGTTTATATTTCCATTGTGTCGGTATTTTATACCATTTATTTCCACGGAGGATCCAGGGGGAGTGTATAAGGCGACGGAGGATCCAGGGGGAGTGTATAAGGCGACGGAGGATCCAGGGGGAGTGTATATGGATCTTTGTTAATTTTGCCCCGGTCAAGTTCAATTTGTGGAATATCCTTTCTCGTACACTATTAAGGGCGTTTTATACCCTTGAATTTATACACATTTGTGCTTTAATGATTTTTATAATCAGAGTATATTTTTCGAGTATTTGTGATTGTTATGCATCTGATTAGTTCATCGATGTCCGTGAAGATTAAGGCAAATGCATTTTCAGTTTTAGTGCGTTCTGTTATGTGTTGGCTCAATGCAAAAATTTCACAAGTCCAATCTGGTTTCTGACTAGCTGAGGTAGCGTGCTTCCAGGAACTGTTTTTGCTACAACGCTATGACATACTTTCTTCCATTTCATATTTGATAGGCTGAAATCTCCAAGGAAGGTAAAATTCAGCGCTAAATTCTAAAGACTTTCAAGGCAGCTTTCAATCTTTTATATCTGATCAGTGAATTCAAGTGTGGTTGCTGATGGTGGTTACTACGCAAGAACAATTACCAGATCCTCCTTTTTACCCAGTTTAATACCTAAAGCTTCTACTGTGTCATTTGATGAACACAAAAGATCTGGGCAACAAAATATCTTTCACATGTAGTTCTGCTTCTCCATGTGACTCATTTACTCAGTCACATGTAAATATTGCAGTTTTTCATCGTTATTTTACCGTTCACAACATCCCTTGTATATGTTTGTGTAAATGTTCCAAAGTAGGATATACTATTTGCGATTTTTAGGCTTAGTGTCGGTTTAGTTAGTACCACTGGTTTTGTGTGTCATTAACTTACCATTTCGGTTTAGTTAGTACCACTGGTCTTGTGTGTCACTAACTTACCCTGTCGGTTTAGTTAGTACCACTGGTAACATAAACACATATGCAGTTTAATGTGATCCTTTATTGACAACGTTTCGCCCACATAGTGGGCTTTTTCAAGTCACAAACAGATCTACCTGGGGTGGAAGGTACGTGAGTATTTATAGTCAGGTTCAGAATGTTGAGGTCAGGTGGAGAATGCTGACTATAAATACTTACGTACCTTCCGCCCCAGGTAGCCAGAGCCATGAAACTTATGGGGGATGTCTTAGGTGATACCCCATCTCAACAGTGGTACCTAGCAGCGACTCAGGGAGAACACCCTCCATATGATAGAACCTGGTCCAGAGGGCAGTGTACCGCCATCCATCGGCTTCGTTTGGGCTTTCCCACAGCCAAGATGATGGTAGACAAGGCTGAGGAGGAGATGTGCCAGTACTGTCAGCACGTTGTCCAGCGGCCCCTAACACACTATCTTCTGGAGTGCGAAGTTACTGAGACACTCCGCAGGCAACTAGGAGTGATATTCCCTCCCGAAGAGGACCCAGAGATGACTGCGGCCACACTAGTGTACCATGGAGTCAACGAACCAGACAAGCTGTTACCTGTGATAACGACATATCCTCCTCCTCGCTAGTGTCCATAGTTAGGAGTAAATATGGTGTTGTCGCTTATGAACCGACCAGAAGAGTGCTTGAGCAGCATACGTCGCATCATTGTAGAAACCTTTCTCCCTCGGGAGCCAGAGACGGGTCATCGCAAGATTGAGACCCGTGCCAGGACTACGGTCTTGGCGAATATTATACATACACCCCAGGTAGATCTGTTTGTGACTTGAAAAAGCCCACTGTGTGGGCGAAACGTTGTCAATAAAGGATCACATTAAACTGCATATGTGTTTATGTTTCCATTGTGTCGGTATTTTATACCGTTCATTTTCATCAGTGCCACTGGTACTGTGTGTTCCTAACTTACCCAGTAGGTTTAGTTAGTACCACTGGTACTGTGTGTCCCTAACTTACCCTGTCGGTTTAGTTAGTACCACTGGTCCTGTGTGTACCTAACTTACCCTGTCGGTTTAGTTAGTACCACTGGTCCTGTGTGTCCCTAACTTACCCTGTCGGTTTAGTTAGCACCACTGGTACCGTGTGTCCCTAACTTACCTTGTCGGTTTAGTTAGTACCACTGGTACTGTGTGTTCCTAACTTACCCTGTCGGTTTAGTTAGTAACACTAGCACTGTGTGTCCCTAACTTACTCTGTCGGTTTAGTTAGTACCACTGGTCCTGTGTGTACCTAACTTACCCTGTCGGTTTAGTTAGTACTACTGGTACTGTGTGTTCCTAACTTACCCTGTCGGTTTAGTTAGTACTACTGGTACTGTGTGTCCCTAAATTACCCTGTCGGTTTAGTTAGTACCACTGGTCCTGTGTGTCCCTAACTTACCCTGTCGGTTTAGTTAGCACCACTGGTACCGTGTGTCCCTAACTTACCTTGTCGGTTTAGTTAGTACCACTGGTACTCTGTGTTCCTAACTTACCCTGTCGGTTTAGTTAATACCACTGGTACTGCGTGTCCCTAACTTACCCTGTCGGTTTAGTTAGTACCACTAGTATTGTATGTTCCTAACTTATCCTGTCGGTTTAGTTAATACTACTGGTACTGTGTATCCCTAACTTACTCTGTCGGTTTAGGTAGTACCACTGGTACTGTGTCCCTAATTTACCCAGTCGATTTAGTTAGTATCACTGGTACACGAGAACATAAGAAAGAAGGAACACTGCAACAGACCTACTGACCTATGCGAAGCAGGTCCATGCCACCCCCCGGCCTAGAACAATGACCACCCAGTCAGGTCACCTCCACTTAAGGAAGCAGTACGGCACCAGACCTGGTAGCCCAAGCTAGTCAGGTCCATTTCACACCCACCTACACCCACTCATGTATTTATCCAATCTATTTTTAGAACTACACAAGGTCTTAGCTTCTATGACGGTACTCGGGAGTTTGTTCCACTCATCTATAACTCTATTACCAAACCAGTCCTTTCCTATATCCTTCCTGAATCCGAATTTTTCCAACTTGAAACCATTGCTACGAGTCCTGTCTTGGCTGGAAATTTTCAGCACGCTATTTACTTCCCTTTATTGTTTCCTGTTTTCCATTTATACACCTCAATCATATCCCCCTAATTCTACGCCTTTCGAGAGAGTGCAGATTCAGGGCCCTTAGTCTATCCTCATAGAGAAGATTTCTGATACATGGGATCAACTTTGTCATCCTCCTCTGTACGTTTTCCAGAGCATTTATATCCATTCTGTAATACGGTGACCAAAACTGAGCAGCATAGTCTAAATGAGGCCTAACCAAGGATATATAGAGTTGAAGAACAACCTGAGGACTTCTATTATTTATATTTCTTGATATGAAGCCAAGAATTCTGTTAGCTTTACTTCGAACACTTATGCACTTGGTTTCAGATTACTGCTAACCAGAACTCCTAAATCCTTTTCGCAGTCAGTGGTATTAAGATCTACACTATTCAGTTTATAAGTGGCATGGTTATTGTCCTGTCAAACACTTTGCATTTGTCTATATTAAACTGCATCTGCCACTTCTCCGACCACTGCATCAATCTATTCAAATCATCCTGGAGTGCAGTAATGTCCTCAATAGAATGAATTGGACGGCCTATTTTGGTGTCATCAGCAAATTTGCTTATGTCGCTATTTATTCCCTCATCTATATCGTTTATGTAAATTGTGATCAACAATGGGCCCAGCACTGACCTCTGCGGAACACTGCTTGTGACGTGCTCCCATTCTGATTTCTCCCCATTTAGGCAAACTCTTTGCTGTCTATTTGTCAACCACTCTACCCAGGAAAAAATTTCTCCTATTCCGTTTGCTTTTAGTTTCCTCAAAAGTCTCTGATGCAGAACTGTATCGAAAGCCTTACTGAAGTCCATATACACAATATCATATTCATTACCATGATCTACCTCCTCAAACACCTTAGTGAAAAAAGTTAGTAAATTCGTAAGACAGGAACGCCCCTTTGTAAAACCGTGTTGAGATTCATTTATTAATTTATGCCTATCAAGATGGCTACGAATTGCCTCGGCAATTACTGATTCCATAAATTTTCTCACTGTGGAGGTAAGGCTTAATGGTCTATAGCCTTGTAAATAGGTGTTACATTTGCCATTTTCGACTTATCAGGCACTATGCCAGTTTGTAGTGATATGTTGAAAAGATTAACCAAAGGGATGCAAAGTTCCTGGTTACATTCCTTTAAAACCCTTGAAAACAATTCATCACGGCCTGGGGATTTGTTAGGTGTTAATTTCTCTATTTGTCTGAGGACCATGTCACTAGTTACTGCAATCATGCATAGTTTATTATCATCTTTTTCTACATAATTTATTATTTCTGGAATTTCGCTAGTATCTTCCTGAGTAAAAACTTAGAGGAAGTAAGAATTGAAAATTTCACACATATTCCTATCACTGTCAGTGATCTGACCTGAGTTACTCTTAAGTGGGCCTATCTTGTCTCTAATCTTACTTTTGTATACCTTAAAGAACCCTCTCGGGTTAGTCTTCGAATCCCTTGCGACCTTAGCCTCATAATCCCTTTTTGCTTTTCTTATTCCTCTTTTTATTTCTCTCTTCAATTGAATATATTGATTTCTTAACTGCCCATCCCCTCTTTTGATACGCCTATATAAGCCTCTCTTTTGACCAGTGAGATGTTTTAATCTATTGTTCATCCATTTGGGACCATTTTTGTTAGATCTAATTTCCCTACTCAGAACAAAAGTTGACTTAGCAGCTAGAACTATTCTCTGTAAAACGTCATATTGGCAACCCACACCAGCTACCTGACCCATAGTCAGATCATCCCAATTTAGCCCACCCAGGTAATTTTTCAGTCCCATGAAATCAGTCAATCGAAAGTCTGGGACAGAGACTTGACTGCAGTTTACTGGGTAATTCCATAATATATTGAAACTAAGTGATTTGTGATCACTTTCCCCAAGTTCATCATTAACCTCAAGATTATTAATTAGCGAATCTTTGTTGGCAAGAACCAAGTCAAGCAGATTGTTTCCTCTAGTTGGTTATGTCAAAAACTGTTTTAAAAAGCAATCCTGAACTGTATCAAGAAAGTCACTAGACTCAAGATTTCTTGTCAAATTGTTCCAATTCATTTGTTTAAAGTTAAAATCCCCAGTTAACACAACATTTTCATATCTAGATGCCTTATGAATTTCGTCCCATAGCAGTTTACTGCCCTCCCTATCAAGGTCTGGAGGCCTATATATCACACCTAAAATTAACTTTTCATACCTTTCGAGAAACTGTAGCCAAACAGATTCTGTGTCCGATGTTTCTGTTCTTATATCATGTCTAACACAACAATTTAAATTATCTGACATACATCGCCACTCCACCACCCTTCCTGTTGACCCTGTCAGTGTGGAATAGTTTATAATCCTTTATGCTGCATTCAGAAGGCATTTCTCTATCCTTCAAGTTGAACCTGCACTTGCGAGTAATCTTAGCTCATCTATTTTATTTCTTAGACTCCTACTATTTGTATAGTAAACCTTAAGGGAGCTAGTTACTTGGTGCCCTCTACTATCTCTCTTTGTTGATCAGTTACTTTGCCTTTATTAGGAACTTTATTTTGAATATTGTCTTTTAAACATATCCCTGAGGTATCCTGGTAATGTCTGCTGTTTCCAACAATTTCCAACTGTTTCCAACTGCAGCCTGACTGTTTCCCATAAACACCCATACCTTTATAATTTATCAGTTTAAAGTCCTAGACAAGTCATCAATTACCCCCTCAATCGAATTGGCTAATGCAACCACTCCAGCCCCGGAGAGATGAACCCCATCCTTTGCATACGTATAATGTTTGCCATAGAATTTGTCCCAGTTATCAATGAATGGGATTGCAAGTTCCTTGCAGTACTGTCCAGCCAGCAATTTATACCAGTTGCCCTAGACATTCATTCATTGCCCAGACATCCTTCTAGGCAAGATGCTTCATATGATAGGGATCCCTCCCTGTGACCTGACTTCTATGGCTGACCTGTACTTATCCCGCCCTTCCCAATGTTATTTCCACCAGCACTAAGACAGATAATGGGCTTGTTCCCATTACCTGACATAATATTATCTAACCTGCTGACTATGTCACCAACATCAGCTCCTGGAAGGCACATTCTCTGTCTGACTTTTCTATCTCTGTTACAAAACCAGTCCATATATCTTACCTGAGAGTCTCCCACAATCAGAATACTCTTACCTTGATTAGCAGGGGAGTCAGAGGTACCTTTAACCTCACTAACACTGAAGTGCACTCATCTTGGAGAACAGATAATCGATTTCCTACCTTCATATCTTCTTTATTAACCCTCCTTATCTTCCTTCTTCCTGAACTGTGAACCACTTGCCACTTAAAGCGGCTGCCACTCTCGGTTAAGTTAGTACCACTGGTACTATGTGTTCCTAACTTACCCTGTCGGTTTAGGTAGTGCCACTGGTACTGTGTGTTCCTAACTTACCCTGTCGGTTTAGGTAGTACCACTGGTACTGTGTGTCCCTAACTTGCCCTGTCGATTTAGTTAGTACCAATGGTACTGTGTGTTCCTAACTTACCCTGTCGGTTTAGTTAGCACAACTGGTACTGTGTGTTCCTAACTTACCCTGCCCTTGAACTCCGAACCCTGCCATTTGTTTACCCATAGCTACAAGCCCTGCCACTAAACCTCAAGACTTGCCCTTCCGCTCAGATTAGGTACAGGTACCCACTACCTGACCTCTTATCCCCAAACCCAGATTAAGGAGATGCACCCACCACCTCGTGGAGGATTTCGTCGGGGACGTTCCTGGGGTTGTCGCAGAGGGCGCGGGAGGAGGAGTGAGAGAAGATGATGGGCGCCTGTGTGGTGGCTAGGGTATCCCTCATAGTCTGCGTGGAGACGTGAGACAGATCCACCATCATGCCCAAACGGTTCATCTCTTGCACCACCTTCTGCAGGAGACAAGTGAACACAGACTGTATTATAGCGCTCTGGCAGAGGCAAGGAGAAAAAGGAAGGGGTAAATCACAATAGCTTTTTTATTAAAACTAACGAAAAAAACAATGGTTCGGTTGCAATAAATATTAAAAGCAAATTCACGAACATCGTGTTTATCCCCGGCTGAGAGGTCGCTACAGCCTGAGCCGACAGTAACTAAAGTGGGGCACCCTGACTTACCATGTTAATGTGTTCCAGAAAATTCAAGTTGATTGCTCGCTACTCGGAACCAATTTTCAAATAGGAAATAACGTAAAATGAATTAATGCGTCCCAAGACATTATTACGTATCTAATTTCAGTTATTTTTTTAATGTCTTTTTCCAATATGTTACATTTAGTGCAATTTATTTTTCACTTACACACAGAGAATGAGAGAGTGTGAGTGTGAGGGTGGTGTGGGTGTGAGGGTGGTGTGGGTGTGAGGGTGGTGTGAGTGTGAGGGTGGTGTGAGTGTGAGGGTGGTGTGGGTGTGAGGGTGGTGTGAGTGTGAGGGTGGTGTGAGTGTGAGGGTGGTGTGAGTGTGAGGGTGGTGTGTGTGTGAGGGTGGTGTGGGTGTGAGGGTGGTGTGTGTGAGGGTGGTGTGGGTGTGAGGTGTGAGGGTGTGTGAGTGTGAGGGTGGTGTGAGTGTGAGGGTGGTGTGAGTGTGAGGGTGGTGTGAGTGTGAGGGTGGTGTGAGTGTGAGGGTGGTGTGAGTGTGAGGGTGGTGTGGGTGTGAGGGTGGTGTGGGTGTGAGGGTGGTGTGAGTGTGAGGGTGGTGTGAGTGTGAGGGTGGTGTGGGTGTGAGGGTGGTGTGAGTGTGAGGGTGGTGTGAGTGTGAGGGTGGTGTGAGTGTGAGGGTGGTGTGGGTGTGGGGGTGGTGTGAGGGTGGTGTGGGTGTGTGAGTGTGGTGTGAGGGTGGTGTGGGTGTGAAGGTGGTGTGGTGTGAGTGTGAGAGTGTGGTGTGGGTGTGAGTGTGAGGGTGGTGTGGGTGTGAGGGTGGTGTGGGTGTGAGGGTGGTGTGAGTCTGATGGTGGTGTGGGTGTGAGGGTGGTGTGGGTGTGAGGGTGGTGTGGGTGTGAGGGTGGTGTGAGTGTGAGGGTGGTGTGGGTGTGAGGGTGGTGTGGGTGTGAGGGTGGTGTGGGTGTGAGGGTGGTGTGGGTGTGAGGGTGGTGTGAGTGTGAGGGTGGTGTAGGTGTGAGGGTGGTGTGGGTGTGAGGGTGGTGTGGGCGTGAGGGTGGTGTGGGTGTGAGGGTGGTGTGAGTGTGAGGGTGGTGTGGGTGTGAGGGTGGTGTGGGTGTGAGGGTGGTTTGGGTGTGAGGGTGGTGTGGGTGTGAGGGTGGTGTGGGTGTGAGGGTGGTGTGAGTGTGAGGGTGGTGTGGGTGTGAGGGTGGTGTGGGTGTGAGGGTGGTGTGGGTGTGAGGGTGGTGTGAGTGCGAGGGTGGTGTGAGTGCGAGGGTGGTGTGGGTGTGAGGGTGGTGTGAGTGCGAGGGTGGTGTGAGTGCGAGGGTGGTGTGAGTGTGAGGGTGGTGTGAGTGCGAGGGTGGTGTGAGTGCGAGGGTGGTGTGGGTGTGAGGGGGGTGTGGGTGTGAGACTGGTGTGAGTGTGGGAGTGGTGTGGGTGTGAGGGTGGTGTGAGTGCGAGGGTGGTGTGAGTGTGAGGGTGGTGTGAGTGCGAGGGTGGTGTGGGTGTGAGGGGGGTGTGGGTGTGAGAGTGGTGTGAGTGTAAGGGTGGTGTGGGTGTGAGGGTGGTGTGAGTGCGAGGGTGGTGTGGGTGTGAGGGTGGTGTGAGTGTGAGGGTGGTGTGAGTGTGGGGGTGGTGTGAGTGCGAGGGTGGTGTGAGTGCGAGGGTGGTGTGGGTGTGAGGGTGGTGTGAGTGCGAGGGTGGTGTGGGTGTGAGGGTGGTGTGAGTGTGAGGGTGGTGTGAGTGCGAGGGTGATGTGAGTGCGAGGGTGGTGTGAGTGTGAGGGTGGTGTGAGTGTGAGGGTGGTGTGAGTGCGAGGGTGGTGTGGGTGTGAGGGTGGTGTGAGTGCGAGGGTGGTGTGAGTGCGAGGGTGGTGTGAGTGCGAGGGTGGTGTGAGTGTGAGGGTGGTGTGAGTGCGAGGGTGGTGTGGGTGTGAGGGGGGTGTGGGTGTGAGAGTGGTGTGAGTGTGGGGGTGGTGTGGGTGTGAGGGTGGTGTGAGTGCGAGGGTGGTGTTAGTGTGAGGGTGGTGTGGGTGTAAACGTGCTGTGAGTGTGAAGGTGGTGTGGGTGTGAGGATATTGTGGGTGTGAGGGGGTGGGGGTGTGAGGGTACTGTGAGTGTGAGGGTGGTATGGGTATGAGGATGGTGTGGGTGTGAGGGTGGTGTGGGGGGAGGGTGGTGTGGGTGTGGGGTTGGTGTGAGCGTGAGGGTCGTGTGGGGGTGAAAATGATGTGAGGTGTGAGGGTGGTGTGGGTGTGAGGGTGGTGTGGGTGTGAGGATGGAGTGAGTGTGAGGGTCGTGTGGGGGTGAAAATGATGTGTGGTGTGAGGGTGGTGTGGGTGTGAGGGTGGTGTGGGTGAGAAGATGCTGTGGGGTGTGACGGTTGGGGTGTGGATGTGAGGACTGTGTGCAAAAGGAGCGTTGTGTGTGGGTCGAGTGGGTGTGAGAGGGGTGTGCGTGTGAGAGTAGTGCTAATAAGGTAGGGCGGGTGTAAGGGTGGTTGTGGAGCTGTGAGAGTGGTGTTAATAAGAGAATGGTGTGGGTGTAAGGGTGGTGTGGGTATAAGGGTGGTGTGGGTGTGAGGGTGGTGTGGGTGTGAGAGTGGTGTTAATCAGAGGATGAAGTGGGTGTGAGATTGGTGTGGGTATGGGAATGGTGTGGGTGTGAGGGTGGTGTGGGTGTTAGGGGTGGAGTGGGTGTGAGGGTGGTGTTGGTGTTAGGGGTGGAGTGGGTGTGAGGGTGGTGTTGGTGTGAGGGTGGTGTGGGTGTTAGGGGCGACGTGTGTGTGAGGGTGGTGTTGGTGTTAGGGGTGGAGTGGGTGTGAAGGTGTTGTGGGACGGTGATTGGGTGGGTGAGCAGCCTGTGAGAGAGTGTTGTCACTGTGTTGTCAGAGTTGTGCTTTATCTTAGTTCAACTGTTTACTGAACACCACGACACAGCTAGTAGTGCTGATCATCCACGACACAGCTAGTTATGCTGATCATTCACGACACAGCTAGTAGTGCTGATTATCCACGACACAGCTAGTTGTGCTGATCATCCACGACACAGCTAGTAGTGCTGATCATCCACGACACAGCTAGTTGTGCTGATCATCCACGACACAGCTAGCAGTGCTGATCATCCACGACACTGCTAGCAGTACTGATTATCCACGACACAGCTAGTAGTTCTGATCATCCACAACACTGCTAGCATGCTTACCCTCTTCGACACAGCTAGCAGTGCTGATCATCCACGACAAAGCTAGCAGTGTTGGTCATTCATGACACAGATAGCAGTGTTGACCGAGGGTCCTCCAGGCGAACAGGTCAACAGCCAACCCACCTACCTCCACCAGCCCCCCCATCCCAAAGATCCTCCGGCCCCCAAGACCCCCCCCCCAAAGATCTCCCTTTCCACTAACCACTGATATACAAACGCAATGTAAATATTGAAGCTTTAGTTCCTGGCCAATCTTTACCAAATAAATATGAGTTTTCCATACTTGCATAACACGAACATAAAGTTTAGATGTATTTGATTAAAAACTAACAGAGAAGAATATATTTTTTTTTATAATTCCTACTAATGAAAATAACAATAACTGTCCCGATGTCGGGAAAAATATGGTTATTTTCAAGAGACAAAACAGGATGTAAGAATTATAGGGGAATAAGCCTGTTGAGTATACCTGGTAAGGTGTATGGTAGAGTTATCATTGAAAGAATTAGGGACAAGATGGAAAGCAGGACGGAAGATGAACAAGGAGGCTTTAGAAAGGGTAGGGAATGTGTAGACCAAGTGTTTACATTGAAGCATGTAAGTGAACAGTATTTAGATAAGGCTAAAGAAGTTTTCGTTGCATTGATGTATAGGAAAGTACTGTAGCAGATGTTTGCAAGTATATAGAATATTTGGTAGGTTACTGAGAAAAGTTAAGTTTTTATGAGGATAGTGAGGTACTGGTTAGGGTATGAAGGAAAGACGGAGATTATTTTCCAGTAAAACTAGGCCTTAGACAAGGTTGTAAGAGAAGATAATGCAGGAGTGCTGGGCAGAGGTGTGGGACTGGAAGATAAAAAGTATCTAACACAACATGGATGTTATCACAGTTGCTTTTGGTGGATTCTGATGAAAAGTTGCAAAGGTTGATGGACGAATTTGGAAGGATTTGTAAAAGAAGAAAATTAAAAGTGAACATAGGAAAATTCAAAGTGGTGAGGGTAACACAAAATCTAAGAAATGAAAATTTGGATTTCAGAATGGAGGGAGTGAAAGTGTTCAGATATTTGGAAATGGACTTGGCTCCGGATGAGTATGTGAAAAACGACGTGAACCATCATGGAAAAGGTGGTGAGTGAAGCACTGAGTCTGTAGAGACAAAGAAAGTTATCCATGGAACCAAAAAAGGGAATGTATATGGATGGATGTATATGGGTGTGAAGCATGGATTGTGAATGTTATAGTAAGGAAGAGGCTGGAAGCAGTGGAGGGCAATGTGTGGGGTGAATATTATGTATGGGGATTAGGAGGTTTACCTGGAGTTTACCTGAAGAGGGTTTCGGGGGTCAACGCCCCCGGGGCCCGGTCTGAGACCAGGCATCATGAAATATTATCCACAGGGCTGAAGAAAGGTTGTTGAGGTGGTTTGGACATTTGGAGAGGATGGAATAAAATATAATGACTTGAAGGATTTATAAATCTGTAGTGGAGGGAAAGCGGTGTAGGGGTCATCTAAGGAAAGGTTGGAGGGACGGGGTAAAGGAAGTTTTGTGTGCGAGGGGTTTAGACATCCAGGGTGTTAGGAGTGGAGGCAAGTTGTTTTTATGACTTCACATGCTGTTGGAGTATGAGCAATGTAACATTTAGGAAAGGATTCAGGGAAACCAGTTAGCCAGACTTGAGCCCTGGAGGTGGGAAGTACAATGCCTGCAGTCTGTAGGAAAGGTGGGGATATTTGCAGTTTTGAACTGTCATATTGGCGTCCCTCTTGTGTCAACAAGGTGCTGGCAACATTCCTTAGAGATAATGATTCATGATAGCATCACGCAGTGGCTGCAGATTTGAACATTAAAATGGTATAAAATACCGACAGGTTGTTAGGTAAGACACATATGCAACAGTTAGGTATCTTTATTTCGAAACGTTTTGCTTACACAGTAGGCTTCTTCAGTCGAGTACGGAAAAGTTGATAGAAGATACCTAACTGTTGCATATGTGTCTTACCTAACAGGCTGCAGATTTATTGGATGCTCACTCATATTGTGAATCTTCCTCTTCACTACATACCAAAGGTTTATGCTAAATTCTAACTGTACCATTTGTATATAGCAGCAGAAATCACGATTCATCAGACAAGGTGACATTTCTCCAATCTTCAACTGCCTAGGTTTGATGAGTCTGTACCCGCCGTAGCCTCAGTTTCCTGTTCTTAGCTGACAGTAGTAGAGCCTGGTGTGGTCTTCTGCTACTAAATCCCATACATTTCAAGGTTCAATGTGTTGTCCACTCAGAGATGCTCTTCTGCATCTCTGAGCGGACAACACATCGAACATATTGTAACTCGTTACACTGTAACGAGTGGTTATTTGAGTTACTATCACCTTCCTATCAGCTTTAACCAGCCTGGCTATTCTCCTCTGACCTCTCTCATTAATAAGGCATTTATGCTCACAGACCTGCCGCTTCCTGAATGTTTCATGTTTTTTCACATCTATCTCTGTAAATTCTAGACTTTTATCTGTAAGAGTCCCAGTAGATCAGCATTTTCTGAGCATTTCTTCCCCATTCTGATATTTGGTCTCAACAACAAATGAAGATCTTAACCATGTCTGAATGCTCTTAGTTCACTGAGCAGATATTTGGCTTAACGAGTAGGTGTATAATATGGCGGCCACTGAGTGCATACATACATACATACAGAAGCATATACATACATACATACATACATACATACATACATACATACATACATACATACATACATACAGAAGCACATACATACATACATACAGAAGCACATATATACATACATACATACATGCATACATACATCATACATTCATACATACATACATACTTACATAGGTTCATACGTACTTCCATACATACATACACATATTCAGTGATCACAAATGCATTTTTAGACTTCATTATGTCTTTAGACGTGACTCGTACTTCACATCTAAAGTTCTACAGACACCGTAGTATTCCTTAAGTCACGTCTAAACACTTTAACACTTCGTAATACATCATAGAATATTACTCAAATTCCTCAAAGTTTGTTGTAATACGTCTCAAGTATCA
This sequence comes from Cherax quadricarinatus, assembly GCF_038502225.1. Classification (NCBI taxonomy): domain Eukaryota; kingdom Metazoa; phylum Arthropoda; class Malacostraca; order Decapoda; family Parastacidae; genus Cherax; species Cherax quadricarinatus. The sequence goes on from NC_091293.1 coordinate 73,554,602, forward strand.
TCAATAGTCAGACTACATAATAACTCTCAAGTCAGTAATGAATTCAATTAGTGAGATTACAAGTGAGTAGTACAAGAATGGAAGCTGTGGCCAAGGTTGTGTATTGCAACTGTCTTCCAACAGTCCCGTTGACACCAGTTCGAGCCCCTTGAGCTTGCCCTGGCCAATATATATGCAAATATTGTGCTGATTACCGTCCCATGAGGGTGTTTATGAAGGTAGAAGCCTGGCTAATCCTCGTTTCCTCTGAGGGTATTCATTCTCTCTCTCTCTCTCTCTCTCTCTCTCTCTCTCTCCCTTTCTCCCTTTTTTTCTCTCTCAATTAGTTTCTTTGCAGGAAATGATGCAAACACAATACACGCCAGTAAATTCAACATTACAGCTAGGTTCAAGTAACTAGAAAAAATGCAAATAAATCCACGAAGCTCCACGAAATATCAGCCAAAATAATAATATCAAATTACATACTCGTAACATTCAACAAATCAACTGTGGAATATAAAGTACCATTTGACTGGAAACTAATGTTACACCAATATTAAAAACGGGCTATATTCTCTCACTTACCGCCCCATTAAGATGTTATTAATTGTGGGTAAACTAAAGGGAACCATAATTACAAAGAATATGTCTACCTCTTTGGAAGACAGCCTATAACCCCCAAAATCTACAAAGTTTTAACAAAATATGATCCTGTCTAACCAACTTATGGAAAAGTAGTTTAACAGCGCTTATGAAAGTTGGAGCAATAAATTCACCTTAGATATACTGTACCTTGAATGACATATATGACAAAGTACCACATCAGAGATTATTTAGTAATGTAATGACTAACGTCATAAGGTGCTAGTCAGCGGCTGACTCACTAGCAGGAAACAGTAAGAAGTTTTAAAATGGGGAAATGTCTGATTAGAAAACCGAGGAGTGGGGTTCCTCAGAGGTCGACCCTGGGCCCTATCTTCTTTTCAATATAAAAATGATTTATTATTTGTGCTTACATCCAGAATGAGGAAATTTGCGGCTGACACGAAGTTAGGGAGATGTGCAGAAACCGTGATCGACTGTTAAAGTATCCAATGACATCTGAACAGGCATATGGTGGGGTGGACAGAGAAGCGATATGACAGATGTTGCAATGTATGGAATATATAGTAGGTTATTAAAAGCAGCGAAGAGTATTAATGTGGATAGCAAGGGTCAGGTATGTAGGGAAGAGAGAGGAGTTATTTTCCAGTGAAAGTTGACCTACCGAGATGTGTGATATTATAGTTGTTAAACTTATTTATAGATGGTGTTATAAATGAGATGAATGGTATGGTGCTGGGGAGAGATGTGGGATTAAAAGACAATTAGTTTTATACAAAGAGAGAGTTGTCACAGTTGTTCTATCTATTTTCCTCATGTGTTCAAAGGGGAACATAGTTGATATTTTAAAATATCAAGACATACAAGGTCGACACAAGTTTGGAAACTACTGAGCTAGATAACATTGGGCAATTCTTAATCACTCAGCAGATAGCCAGAGTGTGCACCGCCAAGTCTTCCGCATCCTCTCTTTCCCCATTTTCACCCATCCATCCATTCTTCTCTGTCTGCCCCTTTCTGTTTCCGTTATTTGCTTTTGCCCCTTCCTGTCTACGTGGCGTCTTTTCTTTTCTATGCGAGGGATTTTTTTGTTCTGATCTCACTATACTGTCTCATTTTTTTTTTTTTTTAAGAAATTAGTTAACAGCAATATGCTCACTTTCTTATGCATTTTCTTTCTTTTCTTTGTTTTGATTTGCTCATTGCTTGTGTATTGGTTCTTTATTATTATTGTTGTTATTATTGTTAGTACTACAACTAATACTGCTAATAATAATAATAATAATAATAATAATAATAATAATAATAATAATAATAATAATAATAATAATGATAATAATAATAATAATAATAACAACATATTATGAAAAAAAGAAAACGAAAAAGGAGAAGATAATTATAATAATGACGATGATAAGAAACAAAGGAATATGAAGAAATGACTAATCTATATGAACCAGAAACAACAAAGTAGCAACAGATACACAACAAGACACTGTTACCAGAATTTAACAGCAAGACCAAGCGGTCTAGGTTGAATAAATCAAGAACCAGAGTAGAGTGGTGATCACATGACCCTTGCTATCCACATTAATACTCTTCGCTGCTTTTAATAACCTACTATATATTCCATACATTGCAACATCTGTCATATCGCTTCTCTGTCCACCCCACCATATGCTCATCACCCTTCTTCCTCTCCAATCATCCTTCTTCCTCTCCCATCACCCTTCATCCTCTCCCATCACTCTTCTTCCTCTCCCATCACCCTTCCTCCTCTCCCATCACTCTTCTTCCTCTCCAATCATCCTTCTTCCTCTCCCATCACCCTTCATCCTCTCCCATCACTCTTCTTCCTCTCCCATCACCCTTCCTCCTCTCCCATCACTCTTCTTCCTCTCCCATCACCCTTCCTCCCCCCCATCACCCTTCATCGTCTCCCATCACTCTTCTTTCTCTCCCATCACTCTTCATCCTCTCCCATCACCCTTCTTCCTCTCCCATCACCCTTCTTCCCCTCCCATCACCCTTCTTCCTCTCCCATCACCCTTCATCCTCTCCCATCACTCTTCTTCCTCTCCCATCACCCTTCATCCTCTCCCATCACTCTTCTTCCTCTCCCATCACCCTTCCTCCTCTCCCATCACTCTTTTTCCTCTCCAATCATCCTTCTTCCTCTCCCATCACCCTTCATCCTCTCCCATCACTCTTCTTCCTCTCCCATCACCCTTCCTCCTCTCCCATCACTCTTCTTCCTCTCCAATCATCCTTCTTCCTCTCCCATCACCCTTCATCCTCTCCCATCACTCTTCTTCCTCTCCCATCACCCTTCCTCCTCTCCCATCACTCTTCTTCCTCTCCAATCATCCTTCTTCCTCTCCCATCACCCTTCATCCTCTCCCATCACTCTTCTTCCTCTCCCATCACCCTTCCTCCTCTCCCATCACTCTTCTTCCTCTCCCATCACCCTTCCTCCCCCCCATCACCCTTCATCGTCTCCCATCACTCTTCTTTCTCTCCCATCACTCTTCATCCTCTCCCATCACCCTTCTTCCTCTCCCATCACCCTTCTTCAACTCCCATCACCCTTCTTCCTCTCCCATCACCCTTCATCCTCTCCCATCACTCTTCTTCCTCTCCCATCACCCTTCCTCCCCCCCATCACCCTTCATCGTCTCCCATCACTCTTCTTTCTCTCCCATCACTCTTCATCCTCTCCCATCACCCTTCTTCCTCTCCCATCACCCTTCTTCCCCTCCCGTCACCCTTCTTCCTCTCCCATCACCCTTCATTATCTCCCATCACCCTTCTTCCTCTCCCATCACCCTTCATCCTCTCCCATCACTTTTCTTCCTCCCCCATCACTCTTCATCCTCTCCCATCACCCTTCTTCCTCTCCCATCACCCTTCTTCCTCTCCCATCACCCTTCTTCCTCTCCCATCACCCTTCATCCTCTCCCATCACTCTTCTTCCTCTCCCATCACCCTTCATCCTCTCCCATCACTCTTCTTCCTCTCCCATCACCCTTCATCCTCTCCCATCACTCTTCATCCTCTCCCATCACCCTTCTTCCTCTCCCATCACCCTTCTTCCTCTCCCATCACCCTTCTTCCTCTCCCATCACCCTTCATCCTCTCCCATCTCTCTTCTTCCTCTTCCATCATCCTTCATCCTCTCCCATCTCACCTCTTCCTCTCTCATCACCCTTCTTTATCTCCCATCACTCTTCTTCCTCTCCCATCACCCTTCTTCCTCTCCCATCACTCTTCTTCCTCTTCCATCACCCTTCTTCTTTTCCCATCACCCTTCTTTCTCTCCCATCACCCTTCTTCCTCGCTCATCACCTTTCTTCCTCTCCCACCACCTTTCTTCCTCTCCCATCACCCTTCTTCTTCTCCCATCTCCCTTCTTCCTCTCCCATCTCCCTTCTTCCTCTCCCATCACCCTTCTTCCTCTCCCATCTCACTTCTTCCTCTCCCACCGACCTTCTTCCTCTCCCATCTTCTCTCTTCCTCTCCCATTATCCTTCTTCCTCTCCCATCACCCTTCTCATTCTCCCACCACCCTTCTTCCTCTCCCATCACCCTTCTTCTTCTCCCATCTCCCTTCTTCCTCTCCCATCACCCTTCTTTCTCTCCCATCACCCTTCTTCCTCGCTCATCACCTTTCTTCCTCTCCCACCACCCTTCTTCCTCTCCCATCACCCTTCTTCTTCTCCCATCTCCCTTCTTCCTCTCCCATCCCCCTTCTTCCTCTCCCATCACCCTCCTTCCTCTCCCATCTCACTTCTTCCTCTCCCACCGCCCTTCTTCCTCTCCCATCTTCTCTCGTCCTCTCCCATTATCCTTCTTCCTCTCCCATCACCCTTCTTCTCCCACCACCCTTCTTCCTCTCCCATCGCCCTTCTTCCTCTCCCATCTCGCTTCTTCCTCTCCCACCACCCTTCTTCCTCTCCCATCTCCTTTCTTCCTCTCCCATTATCCGTCTTCCTCTCCCATCACCCTTCTTCCTCTCCTGTCACCCTTCTTCCTCTCCCATCACCCTTCATCCTCTCTCATCACCCTTCTTCCTCTCACATCACCCTTCTTCCTCTCCCATCACCCTTCATCCTCTCAGATCACCCTTCTTCTCTCATCACGCATATTTTTCTCTCATCACCCTTCTTCCTCTCCCATCGCCCTTCTTCCTCTCTCATCATCCATCTTCCTCTCCCATCACCCATCTTCCTCTCTCATCACCCTTCCTCCTCTCTCATCACCCTTCTTCCTCTCCCATCACCCATCTTCCTCTCTCATCACCCTTCTTCCTCTCCCATCACCCTTCTTCCTCTCTCACCGCCCATCTTCCTCTCCCATCACCCATCTTCCTCTCTCATCACCCTTCTTCCTCTCCCATCACCCTTCTTCTTCTTCCACCTCCCTTCTTTCTCTCCCATCTCCCTTCTTCCTCTCCGATAACTCTTCTTCCTCTCCCATCTCTCTTCTTCCTCTCCCACGATCCTTCTTCCTCTCCCATCTCCTCTTTACCTCTCCCATTATCCTTCTTCCTCTCCCATCACCCTTCTTCCTCTCCCACCACCGTTCTTCCTCTCCCATCACCCTTCTTCTCCCATCTCCCTTCTTCCTCTCCCATGTCCCTTCTTCCTCTCCAATCACCCTTCTTCCTCTCCCATCTCTTTTCTTCCACTCCCATCACCCTTCTTCCTCTCCCATCTCCCTTCTTCCTCTCCCACCACCCTTCTTCCTCTCCCATCTCCTTTCTTCCTCTCCCATTATCCTTCTTCGTCTCCCATCGCCCTTTTTCCTCTCCTATCACCCTTCTTCCTCTCCCATCACCCTACGTTCTCTCTCATCACTTTCTCCCTTTCCCATCACCCTTCTTCTTCTCTCATCACCTATCTTCTTCTCTCATGACCCATCTTCCTCGCCCATCACCCATCTTCATCTCCCGCCACCCTTCATCCTGTCCCATCACCCTTCTTCCTCTCTCATCACCCATCTTCCTCTCACATCACCCTTCGTCCTCTCCCATCACCCTTCTTCCTTGCTCGTCACCCTTCTTCCTCTCCCACCACCCTTCTTCCTCTCCCATCACCCTTCTTCTTCTCCCATCTCCCTTCTTCGTCTCCCATCTCCCTTCTTCCTCTACCATCTCCCTTCTTCCTCTCCCATCACCCTTCTTCCTCTCCCATCTCCCTTCTTCCTCTCCCATCACCCTTCTTCCTCTCCCATCTCCCTTCTTCCTCTCCCGCCACCCTTCTTCCTCTCCCATCTCCTTTCTTCCTCTCCCATTATCCTTCTTCCTCTCCGATCACCCTTCTTCTTCTCCCATCACCCTTTTTCCTCTCCCATCACCCTTCATCCTCTCCCATCACCCTTCTTCTTCTCTCATCACCCATCTTCTTCTCTCATCATCCATCTTCCTCTCCCATCACCCATCCTCCTCTCCCATCACCCTTCATCCTCTCCCATCACCCTTCTGGTGGTGATCACGTCAAGTACCAGAGTACAGTGGTGATCACATCAAGTACCAGAGTACAGTGGTGATCACATCAAGTACCAGAGTACAGTGGTGATCACATCAAGTACCAGAGTACAGTGGTGATCACGTCAAGTACCAGAGTACAGTGGTGATCACATCAAGTACCAGAGTACAGTGGTGATCACATCAAGTACCAGAGTACAGTGGTGATCACATCAAGTACCAGAAGACAGTGGTGATCACATCAAGTACCAGAGCACAGTGGTGATCACATCAAGTACCAGAAGACAGTGGTGATCACATCAAGTACCAGAAGACAGTGGTGATCACATCAAGTACCTGGGAGTGTTGCTGATTACATCACGTACAACAGAACGGTGGTGATCCAACAAGTACAACACAAGAGTATTGTACTTGTACAAGAGTAGTGCTTGTGACATCAGTTCTACAGAGCAGTAGTGGATATCACATCAGTTCCAGAGAGTAGTGGTGATCGCATCAGTAAAATAAAGTAGCTGTGGTGATCTCATCAGTACATCAGTGTAGTGGTGATTATATCATTGCAACAAAATAGTGGTGATCACATCAGCACACCAGAGTATTGGTGATTACATCGGCTCACCAGAGTAGCGTTGATCACATCAGCACACCAGAGTAGTGGTGATTGCATCGGCTCACCAGAGTAGCGTTGATCACACCAGTACACCAGAGCAGCGGTGGTCACACCAGTACACCAGAGCAGCGGTGGTCACACCAGTACACCAGAGCAGCGGTGGTCACACCAGTACACCAGAGCAGCGGTGGTCACACCAGTACACCAGAGCAGCGTTGATCACACCAGCACACCAGAGCAGCGTTGATCACACCAGCACACCAGAGCAGTGGTGATCACACCAGCAAACAGAGCAGCAGTGATCACACCAGCGCACCAGAGCAGCGGAGAACACACTGGCAAACAGAGCAGCAGTGATCACACCAGCACAGCAGAGCAGCGGTGAACACACCAGCAAACAGAGCAGCAGTGATCACACCAGCACACCAGAGCAGCAGTGATCACACCAGCGCATCAGAGCAGCAGTGATCACACCAGCACACCAGAGCAGCGGTCATCACACCAGCACACCAGAGCAGCGGTGATCACACCAGCGCACCAGAGCAGCGGTCATCACACCAGCACACCAGAGGAGCGGTGATCACACCAGCACAGCAGAGCAGCGGTGATCACACCAGCAAACAGAGCAGCAGCGATCACACCAGCGCAGCAGAGCAGCGGTGATCACACCAGCAAACAGAGCAGCAGTGATCACACCAGCACACGAGAGCAGCGGTGATCACACCAGCACACCAGAGCAGCAGTGATTACACCAGCACCCCAGAGCAGCGGTGATCACACCAGCACACCAGAGCAGCAGTGATCACACCAGCACCCCAGAGCAGCGGTGATCACACCAGCACACCAGAGCAGCAGTGATCACACCAGCACCCCAGAGCAGCAGTGATCACACCAGCAAACAGAGCAGCAGTGATCACACCAGCACACGAGAGCAGCGGTGATCACACCAGCACCCCAGAGCAGCAGTGATCACACCAGCACCCCAGAGCAGCAGTGATCACACCAGCACCCCAGAGCAGCGGTGATCACACAAGCACCCCAGAGCAGCGGTGATCACACCAGCACCCCAGAGCAGCAGTGATCACACCGGCACACCAGAGCAGCAGTGATCACACCGGCACACCAGAGCGGCAGTGATCAAATGTACAGTCTTGACGGTGCTATTGCAGTGTTGTCATCTAGTAATGCTCAGAATTTGTCTCCTTCGCTCCTGCAGTTGAGGAATTGTTGTCGTTTCAGCTGACAAATTCTCTCTCCTTCCGCCTACCAAGTTTCCTCGTTCCCTTTGACAGATGAGACTCGTTTTACCCCATGGATGACGTCGGAGTTGTCGCGGTGGCGCCGATACAGACTTGTGTGGTTTGTTGTATGAGAAGTTGGTAATACTGATCTGTTGTGGTGATGGGTTGACAATATTGACTTGTGTGTGTGTGTGTGTGTGTGTGTGAGTGTGAGTGTGTGTGTGTGTGTGTTAGTTACCATTTTGTCCTAGGCACATGTCGATTAGACACAAGGCCTGTGTGTGTGTGTGTGTTTGTAGTGTGATTGGTTGGTAATACTAACATATGTGTGTGTGTTTGGATGTACGTTACTTGTAGTGTACCGGACACATGAGTTGGCAATACTGATTTGTTACAGTGATGGGTTGGAGATGGGAAAGGATAAAGTGTCATGGAGAGAAGGGTAATGAGGGAGATGAAAGGATGACGGAAGAAAAAGAATGTTAATGTGAGAGGAAGAAAGGTAATGGGAGAGGAAGAAGGGTGATGGGAGAGGAAGAAGGGTGATGGGAGAGGAAGATGGGTGATGGGAGAAGAAGAAGGGTGGTGAAAGAGGAAGAAGGGTGATGGGAGAGGAAGAACGGTGATGGGAGAGGAAGAATGGAGATGGGAGAGGAAGAAGGGTGGTGGAAGAGGAAGAAGGGTGAAGGGAGAGGAAGATGGGTGATGAGAAAGGAAGAAGGGTGAAGGGAGAGGAAGATGGGTGATGAGAAAGGAAGAAGGGTGACGAGTGAGGAAGATGGGTGATGAGAGAGGAAGATGGGTGATGAGAGAGGAAGATGGGTGATCAGAGAGGAAGATGGGTGATGGGAGAGGAAGAAGCGTGATGAGAGAGGAAGATGGGTGATGGGAGAGGAAGATGGGTGGCGGGAGAGGAAGAAGGGTGATGAGAGAGGAAGAAGGATAATGGGAGAGGAAGACGGGTGATGAGAGAGGAAGATGGGTGATGGGAGAGGAAGAACGGTGATGAGAGAGGAAGATGGGTGATGGGAGAGGAAGAAGGGTGATGAGAGAGGAAGAAGGATGATGGGAGAGGAAGAAGAGTGATGAGAGAGGAAAATTCATGGCGGGAGAGGAAGAAGGGTGATGAGAGAAGAAGAAGGGTGATGAGAGAGGAAGATGGGTGATGGGAGAGGAAGAAGCGTGATGAGAGAGGAAGATGGGTGATGGGAGAGGAAGAAGCGTGATGAGAGAGGAAGATGGGTGATGGGAGAGGAAGATGGGTGATGAGAGGGAAAGAAGGGTGATGGGAGAGGAAGAAGGGTGATGAGAGAGGAAGACGTGTGATGGGAGAGGAAGAAGGGTGATGAGATAGGAAGAAGGGTGATGAGAGAGGATGAAAGGTGATGGGAGAGGAAGATGGGTGATGGGAGAGGAAGATGGGTGATGAGAGAAGAAGATGGGTGATGAGAGAAGAAAGGTGATGGGAGAGGGTGAAGGGTGATAGGAGAGGAAAAAGGGTGATGGGAGAAGAAGAAGAGTGATAAGAGAGGATGAAGGGTGATGGGGAGCAAGAAGGGTGATGGGAGAGGAAGAAGGGTGATGGGAGAGTAAGAAGGATAAGGGGAGAGCAAGAAAGGAGATGGGAGACGAAGAAGGGTGGTGGGAGAGGAAGAAGGGAGATGGGAGAGGAAGAAGGGTGATGGGAGAGGAAGCAGGGAGATGGGAGAAGAAGAAGGGTGATGGGAGAGGAAGAAGGGAGATGGTAGAGGAAGAAGGGAGATGGGAGAAGAAGAAGGGTGATGGGAGAGGAAGAAGCGTAGTGGGAGAGGAAGAAGGATAATGGGAGAGGAAGAGAGGAGACGGGAGAGGAAGAAGGGTGGTAGGAGAGGAAGAAGAGAGATGGGAGAGGAAGAAGGGTGATGGGAGAGGAAAAAGGGAGACGGGAGAGGAAGAAGGGAGATGGGAGAAGAAGGGTAATGGGAGAGGAAAAAGGGTGATGAGAGAGGATGAAGGGTGATGGGAGAGGAAGAAGGGTGATAGGAGAGGAAGAAGAGTGATGGGAGAGGAACATGGGTGATGAGAGAAGAAGATGGGTGATGGGAGAGGATGAAGGGTGATGGGAGAGGAAGAAGGGTGATGGGAGAGGAAGAAGGGTGATGAGAGAGGATGAAGGGTGATGGGAGAGGAAGAAGGGTGATAGGAGAGGAAGAAGGGTGATGGGAGAGGAAGACGGATAATGGGAGAGGAAGAAAGGAGATGGGAGAGGAAGAAGGGTGGTGGGAGAGGAAGAAGGGAGATGGGAGAGGAAGAAGGGTGATGGGACAGGAAGAAGGGAGATGGGAGAGGAAGAAGGGTGATGGGAGAGGAAGAAGAGAGATAGGAGAGACAGAAGGGAGATGGGAGAAGAAGAACGGTGATGGGAGAGGAAGAAAGGTGGTGGGAGAGGAAGAAGGGTGATGGGAGAGGAAGAAGAGAGATGGGAGAGGAAGAAGGGAGATGGGAGAAGAAGAACGGTGATGGGAGAGGAAGAAAGGTGGTGGAAGAGGAAGAAGGGTGATGGGAGAGGAAGAAGAGAGATGGGAGAGGAAGAAGGGAGATGGGAGAAGAAGAACGGTGATGGGAGAGGAAGAAAGGTGGTGGGAGAAGAAGAAGGGTGATGGGAGAGGAAGAAGGATAATGGGAGAGGAAGAGAGGAGATGGGAGAGGAAGAAGGGTGGTGGGAGAGGAAGAAGAGAGATGGGTGAGGAAGAAGGGTAGTGGGAGAGGAAGAAGGGAGATGGGGAGGAAGAAGGGAGAGGGGAGAAGAAGAGTGTTGGGAGAAGAAGAAGGGTGGTGAGAGAGGAAGAAGGGAGGTGAGAGAGAAAGAAGGGTGATGAGCGAGGAAGAAGGGTGATGGGAGAGAAAGAAGGGTGATGGGAGAGGAAGAAGGGTGATGGGAGAGGAAGAATAGTGAAGGGAGAGGAAGAAGGGTGATGGGAGAGGAAGAAGAGTGATGGGAGAGGATGAATGGTGATGGAAGAGGAAGAAGAGTGATGGGAGAGGAAGAAGGGTGATGGGAGAGGAAGAAGATTGATGGGAGAGGATGAAGGGTGATGGGAGAGGAAGAAGGGTGATGGGAGAGGAAGAAGGGTGATGGGAGAGGAAGAAGGATGATGGGAAAAGAAGAAGGGTGATGGAAGAGGAAGAAGAGTGATGTGAGAAAAAGGAGGGTGATGGGAAAGGAAGAAGAGTGATGGGAGAGGAAGAATGGTGATGGGACAGGAAGAAGGGTGATGGGAAAGGAAGAAGGGTGAAGGGAGAGGAAGAAGGATGATGAGAGAGGAAGAAGGGTGGTGGAAGAGGATGAAGGGTGATGGGAGAGGAAGAAGAGTGATGGGAGAGGAAGAAGGGTGATGGGACAGAAAGAAGGGTGATGAGAGAGGAAGAAGGGTGATGGGAGAGGAAGATCGGTGATGGGAGAGGAAGAAGGGTGATAGGAGAGGAAGAAGAGTGATGGGAGAGGAAGAAGAGTGATGAGAGAGGAAGAAGGGTGATGGGAGAGGAAGAAGAGTAATGGGAAAAGAAGGGTAATGGGAGAAGAAGATGGGTGACGAGAGAGGAAGAAGGGTGATCAGAGAGGAAGATGCGTGATGAGAGAGGAAGATGGGTGATGAGAGAGGAAGATGGGTGATCAGAGAAGAAGATGGGTGATCAGAGAGGAAGATGGGTGATGGGAGAGGAAGAAGCTTGATGAGAGAGGAAGATGGGTGATGGGAGAGGAAGAAGGGTGATGAGAGAGGGACAAGGGTGATGGGAGAGGAAGATGGGTGATGAGAGTGGAAGATGGGTGATGAGAGAGGAAGAAGGATGATGAGAGAGGAAGATGGGTGATGGGAGAGGAAGATGGCTGATGAGAGAGGAAAAAGGGTGATGGGAGAGGATGAAGGGTGATGGGAGAGGAGGATGGGTGATGGGAGAGGAAGATGGGTGATGAGAGAAGATGGGTGATGAGAGAAGAAGAAGGGTGATGGGAGAGGATGAAGGGTGATGGGAGAGGAAAAAGGGTGATGGAAGAAGAAGAAGGGTGATCGGAGAGGAAGAAGGATAATGGGAGAGGAAGAAAGGAGATGGGAGAGGAAGAAGGGTGGCGGGAGAGGACGAAGGGAGATAGGAGAGGAAGAAGGGTGATGGGAGAGGAAGAAGAGAGATGGGAGAGGAAGAAGGGTGATGGGAGAGGAAGAAGGGAGAAGGGAGAGGAAGAAGGGAGATGGGAGAAGAAGGGTGATGGGAGAGGAAGAAGGGTGGTGGGAGAGGAAGAAGGGTGATGGGAGAGAAAGAAGGATAATGGGAGAGGAAGAGAGGAGATTGGAGAGGAAGAAGGGTGGCGGGAGAGAAAGAAGGGAGATGGGAGAGGAAGAAGCGTGATGGGAGAGGAAGAAGGGAGATGGGAGAGGAAGAAGGGTGATGGGAGTGGAAGAAGGGAGAAGGGAGAGGAAGAAGGGAGATGGGAGAAGAAGGGTGATGGGAGAGGAAGAAGGGTGGTGGGAGAGAAAGAAGAGAGATGGGAGAGGAAGAAGGGTGATGGGAGAGGAAGAAGGGAGATGGGAGACGAAGAAGGGAGATGGGAGAAGAAGAAGGGTGATGGGAGAGGAAGAAGGGTGGTGGGAGAGGAAGAATGGTGACAAGCGAGGAAGAAGGGTGATGGAAGAGGAAGAAGGGTGATGGTATAGGAAGATGGGTGATGAGAGAGGAAGAAGGGTGATGGGACAGGATGAAGGGTGGCGGAAGATGAAGATGGGTGATGGGCGAGGAAGATGGGTGATGAGAGAAGAAGATAGGTGATGAGAGAAGAAGAAGGGTGATGGGAGAGAATGAATGGTGATGGGAGAGGAAGAAGGGTGATGGGAAAGGAAGAAGAGTGATGAGAGAGAACGAAGGGTGATGGGAGAGGAAGAAGGGTGATAGGAGAGAAAGAAGGGTGATGGGAAAGGAAGAAGGATAATGGGAGAGGAAGAAAGGAGATGGGAGAGGTAGAAGGGTGGTGGGAGAGGAAGAAGTGAGATGGGAGAGGAAGAAGGGTGATGGGAGAGGAAGAAGGGAGATGGGAGAGGAAGAAGGGAGATGGGAGAAGAAGAAGGGTGATGGGAGAGGAAGAAGGGTGGTGGGAGAGGAAGAAAGGTGATGAGCGAGGAAGAAGGGTGATGGGAGAGAAAGAAGGGTGATGGGAAAAGAAGAAGGGTGATGGAAGAGGAAGAAGAGGGATGGGAGAGGAAGAAGGGTAATGGGAGAGGAAGAAGAGTGATGGGAGAGGAAGAAGGGTGATGGGAGAGGAAGAAGAGCGATGGGATAGGAAGAAGGGTGATGGGAGAGGAAGAAGAGTGATGGGAGAGGAAGAAGGGTGATGAGAGAGGAAGAAGAGTGATGGGAGAGGATGAAGGGTGATGGAAGAGGAAGAAGGGTGATGGGAGAGAAAGAAGGGTGAAGGGAGAGGAAGAAGAGTGATGGGAGAGGATGAAGGGTGATGGGAGAGGAAGAAGGGTGATGGGAGAGGAAGAAGGGTGATGGGAGAGGAAGCAGGGTGATGGGAGAGGATGAAGAGTGATGGGGGAGGAAGAAGAGTGATGGGAGAGGATGAAGGGTGATGGGAGAGGAAGAAGGGTGATGGGAGAGGATGAAGGGTGATGGGAGAGGAAGAAGGGTGATGGGAGGGGAAGAAGGGTGATGGGAGAGGAAGAAGGGTGATGGAAGAGGATGAAGAGTGATGGGAGAGAAAGAAAAGTGATGGGAGACGATGAAGGGTGATGGGAGGGGAGGAAGGGTGATGGGAGAGGAAGAATAGTGATGGGAGAGGATGAAGGGTGATGGGAGAGGAAGAAGGGTGATTGGAGAGGAAGAAGGGTAATGAGAGAGGTAGAAGGGTGATGGGAGAGGAAGAAGAGTGATGGGAGAGGAAGAAGGGTGATGGAAGAGGAAGAAGAGTGATGGGAGAGGAAGGGTAATGGGAGAGGAAGAAGAGTGATTGGAGAGGATGAAGGGTGATGGGAGAGGAAGAAGGGTGATGGGAGAGAAAGAAGGGTGGTGAGAGAGGAAGAAGGATGATGGGAGAGAAAGAAGGGTGATGGGAGAGGAAGAAGGGAGATGCGAGAGGAAGAAGTGTGCTGGAAGAGGATGAATGGTGATGGGAGAGGAAGAAGGGTGATGAGAAAAGAAGAAGGGTGATGGAAGAGAGAGAAGAGTGATGGGAGAAAAAGAACGGTGATGGGAGAGGAAGAAGAGTGATGGGAGAGGAAGAATGGTGATTGGACAGGAAGAATGGTGATGGGAAAGGAAGAAGTGTGATGGGTGAGGAAAAAGGATGATGAGAGAGGAAGAAGGGTGATGGAAGAGGATGAAGGGTGATGGGAGAGGAAGGAGAGTGATGGGAGAGGAAGAAGGGCGATGGGAGAGGAAGAAGGGTGATGAGAGAGGAAGAAGGGTGGTGGAAGAGGATGAAGGGTGATGGGAGAGGAAGAAGAGTGATGGGAGAGGAAGAAGCGTGATAGGAGAGGAAGAAGGGTGATGGGAGAGGAAGAAGGGTGATGGGAGAGGAAGAAGGGTGATAGGAAAAGAAGAAGGGTGATGGAAGAGGAAGAAGGTTGATAGGAGAGGAAGAAGAGTGATCGGAGAGGAAAAAGGGTGATGAGAGTGGAAGAAGGGTGATGGGAGAGGAAGAAGGGTGATGGGAAAAGAAGAAGGGTGATGGAAGAGGAAGAAGGGTGATAGGAGAGGAAGAAGAGTGATGGGAGAGGAAGAAGGGTGATGGGAGAGGAAGAAGGGTGATAGGAGAGGAAGAAGGGTGATGAGAGAAGAAGAAGGGTAATGATGGGAGAGGAAGAAGGGTGATGGGAGAGGAAGAAGGATGATGGGTAAAGAAGAAGGGTGGTGGAAGAAGAAGAAGGGTGATGGGAGAGGAAGAAGGGTGATGGAAGAGGAAGAAGAGTAATGAGAGAGGAAGAAGGGTGATGGGAGAGGAAGAAGGGTGATGGGAGAGGAAGAAGGGTGATGGGAGAGGAATAATGGTGAAGGGACAGGAAGAAGGGTGATGGGAAAGGAAGAAGGGTGATGGAAGATTAAGAAGGGTGATAGGAGAGGAAGAAGGGTGATGGGAGAGGAAAAAGGTTGATGGGAGGGAAAGAAGGGTGATGGTAGAGGAAGAAGGATGATGGGAGAGGAAGAAGGGTGATGGAAGAGGAAAAAGGGTGATGGAAGAGGAAGAAGGGTGATGAGAGAGGAAGAAGGGTGATGGAAGAGGATGAAGGGTGATGGGAGGGAGAGGTTGTAGGTTGTAGAGAGGCTGCTACTGCTAAGTACAAGGCATGGCGAAAGTATAAGTGACATC
This sequence comes from Cherax quadricarinatus, assembly GCF_038502225.1. Taxonomy (NCBI): domain Eukaryota; kingdom Metazoa; phylum Arthropoda; class Malacostraca; order Decapoda; family Parastacidae; genus Cherax; species Cherax quadricarinatus. The sequence continues at coordinate 73,569,862 of NC_091293.1, forward strand.
CTACCACCTACAACAGGAATTTGCACAGGCATATGGGTGAACTTCAAAAGTAGGCCATCTCTAAATGGGAGGCAGACACAAGAAAAAGCTGGCATCAGGTAGAGTGGGCTCCAAACCCTGGTGGTCCCTGGTCAAGGACAGACAAGTTTGTCTGCCTGATGAACTCATTCCACCTCTAAATCCAGAGGATGGGACCACCTCTACTAGAAGTCTAGAAGTCTTTGTCGAACACTTTGCTACCAAAATGCAAGTTCCTGATCCAGCAAGGGACCCTCCTTGGCTAGCTGCAAGAACTGTGTCAAAACTGTCAGTGGTGATAATGAGGCAGGAGGAGGTGCATCTTTTTAAATCGCATGACCAAGAAAAGGCTGTGGGCCCAGACAAGTTGAGTCCAAGATTGCTGAGTAGATGTGCAGATCAGCTAGCAGCATCTCTAACTCACATCTTTCAGCACTGCATAGTACAGTGTAAATGGCCTTCTCCTGTCAGTCACTGGCAAGATCCTTGAGACAATGATCTCAAGACAAATGACAGTTTCTTGACTACCACTCACTACTTTGTGACCGTCCATAAGGCTTCAGGAAAGGGTACTCTGCTGCTGATCTGTTGTTAAACCTTTCTGCTAATTGGCACTAGTCACTGGATGAATCCAAAGTCAGCTGTGTGGTAGCACTGGACATTGCTGGTGCTTTCGACCGAGTGTGGCACCAGGGCCTCTTCGCAAAACTGGAAGCACTGGGAATTGCAGGCTGTACGCTATGTCTCCTCAGTGATTACCTTCAAAGTAGATCTCTAAGGGTAGTTCTCAATGGAACGGAATCAGCAAGACATCCTATTGGGGCAAGTGTTCCACAAGGAAGCGTGCTGGCACCATTATTATGGAATGTCTACTTCAATGACCTTCTTCATCTCATCCCAGAATCCCATGCATATGCAGACGACTGCACTCTGACATTTACTTATCCACGAGAAGAAATGCCAGCTGCTCTAAGCTACATCAATCACCAGCTAAGAGCTATATCAGGTTGAGGAAACCGATGGCAGGTAATATTTACACATGAGAAAACACAAATGATGATGGTCTCTAGGCACCATGATGGTAATGCCGGTGCAGACGTAAGTATGAATGGGAGAGTGCTGGTTCCTGGTGAAGAAGTTGATATCCATGGGGTGAAATTTGACTCCACACTGACCATGAAGAACCACGTTGTAAATCTTGCACACAAGGCAGCCAGGAAGCTTACAGCACTTCGCCGTATCTCGCATCTGCTTGACAGTAGGGGTTACAAGATTCTGTATGAGGCCCAAGTACGCTTACATCTTGAATATGCTCCACTTTCTTGGTTTGCCTGCCCCCACCCCCCTCCCCCTCATCTGCAACTGCTTGACAGAGTAGAGAACAGAGCAAGACGTCTCATCTCTCGCCTGGACCCATCCTGGATAGATCTGTCACTTCAGCAAGGCCTTCAACACAGGAGGAATGTGGGTGGCCGTCCTGTTATGTACAAGGCTAATATTGTCAAAGTACCACACTTGGATCCACATCGAGGATAGCGAGAAGCTTCTATACTACAGGACGGGCAGAAAGCAGCAATTTCCCTCTGGCTGTACCCTTCTCCAGAACATCACTTCCTCTGAGATCATTTGTCCCCGGGATGACTCGAGTATGGAACACATTCGTACAGCATTATGATGTCAGTGAGATAAAGTCAGTTGATCAAATGAAAATGCTGGCCCATAGATGGCTCCAACTTCATCCTGTTTCCTACTTGTATGTTTCATAACAATAAAAATGCTTTCAAATGAGCTGATGTAGGTAATAGCTCTTAGCTTGTCAATAAAATTAAGAATCCTTAACCTGTAAATAGCTTGTCAATAAAGCTAGGGATCCTTAACCTAACCTTGTCAAATCCTGTGTAAAAATAAGAGGTGGGAGAGAAGGAAGGGTGATGAACAGAAGGATGATGGGAGAGAAGGGAGATAGTACTGGATTAATCAGATCAAATTATGTCAGGTTGTTTTATGCCATATTATATTACTTTACCCTGAATGATCTCAGACCATTTCACAAAATTCATTATTTGTGCCTAAATTTTCCCCAGACCAAATTACACCAAAACCATATTATTTCTGACCAGATTTTCTCAGGCCATATTATCTCAGACCAGATTATCTGAGGCCAGATTAGCTCAGATCAGATTATATCTGAGGCCAGATTATCTCAGACCAGACCATATTCTCCCTGACCTTATTACAGTATCCTAAATATTATTTACCGTATGAAGGCCGCTTGTTGATTCCACTTAATTATTTCGTGGAATTAATTAACTTTAATTAACCCGGTGGAGACGCAGCTGTGACGAGTATACTCTGGTATAATGGGTCATAATTCATGGATACACACACTTTCATGCACTTTGAGGAGTATACTCTCGTAAAGTGGGCCATAATTCAGGAATATACGCTGCCATTTAGTATATATAGGCATCGGCATACAACGGTCCAGATATATGAATATACCGTAGGGTATACGGGACGATACAAGCGGACATATTGCGCTGTATATAGGGCAGTAACATACTCACATCATAATATACAAAAGTATACTGTAATCAGTAATATATAGCCATATAGTGCTGATAACTAGATTGCAACATCCTGGTATATATCGAGGTATACTCAACACTATCTTACTGATATACACTAAGGAGCCACTTTATTAGGTACACCTGTACACTTGTTCATTAATGTAAATATTGAATCAGTCTATTAAGTAGCAGCATCTCAATGCCTCAAAGAATTCAGTCATGGTTCAGAAGTTCCTTTGTTGTTCAAACCAAACATCAAATTTGGAAAGAAATGTGATCTTAGTGACTTTTTTGGATGGTTTGAGTATCTTAGAAACTACCGAGCTCCTGAAATTTTCACACACAACAGTTTCTAGGGTATGAAAAACGCAAAAATATCCAGTGAGTGGCAGTTTTGAGGGAGAAACGATCTTGGTAATGAAAGAGTTTGTTGGTGAATGGTCACACCGCTTCAAGCTGACAAGAAGGTGGCAATAATTCAAATAACCTCTCGCTACAACAGAAATATGCACAGAAACACCTCTGAACGCACAACACGTCGAACCTTGAAGTAGATGAATACAACAACAAAAGACCACGCCGGATTCCACGCCTGTCGGTTAGGAACCGGATACTGAGGCTACAGTGGGTAAATGCTCACCAAAACTGGATAGATGGTGGTTGGAAAAATGTCGCCTGGTCTAACAAAGAGCGATTTTTGCTGCAACATGTACATGGTACGGCCAGAATTTGGTGTAAAATTTTGGAATGTGGTGTAACTGGACTTTCACAAGATTAGTATGTAGCCAACGAACTTGCAACAACTGCGTGATGCTATCATTTCAATATAGGCCAGAATCTCTAAGGAATGTTTCTAGCACCTTGTTGAATCCATGCCACGAAAAATAGTCTTTTCTGGAGACAAAGGTGTCCTTATTTAGTACTACAAGGGTGTACCTAACGAAACAGTCACTGGGAGTATATCGTCGTATACTAAATCTCAAAGAGACCGACAAAAACTGAAACATTAAGCAGTATTATATAGACATGCAGACATGCACTAGACCAGTGGTTCCCAAACTTTTTCAGCTTGTTACCCAATTTAACATGCCACATAAAGCATGTTACCCCTTTCACAAAATGTTGTTATTATTGATATATATGGCTAAATTAAAACACTTGAGATATTTTCTTTTATTTATTGTATTTGAACATTGTGCATCTCTAATGACTATTACCAAAGATGTCAAAATACTTTTGGGTTTCCACACACTTAGCTATATATTTCTTCTTTTCTAATACTGTATATTAGTTTTTGATGTTTATTGTTATTTGGTTTAACTTTATTACTTACTTATAATAGGTTTACTTTACAACTTTATATACTAAGACAAAGTTAACAATAATCCTAATACCGGGTACCGCATTGTTTTCTTGATTTTCAGAATTCATAACTTTTTTCTGTCACCCCTCCATTACCCCCCAAAAATGGTTAAATTACCCCCAGGGGGTAATTTACCCCCAGTTTGGGAACCACTGCACTAGACGATGCTTCGCTCAACTCCTTCCAAAATACTTAATGCGTTCTAACAAGAGGCAAACTGCCCCTTACTGGTAGGTATTTGTTAAGTCAATTAGTGAGAAAGTTTCCCTTATTGGCAGCTATTTGGTAAGTTGTGTCAGTTCTATAGTAGTAAAAAACTTCCCCTTGCTAGCAGCTATCTGGTAAGTTGTGTCAAGTTTCAAGTAGAGAGTAACTTTTCCTTACTTGCTGATATCTGTAAAGTTGCACCAAGTATCAAGTAAAGAGTAACTTGCTCTCACTTGGAAGTTACTCTTTACTCTAAAATAACCTTTTAGGCTACTTACTGGCCGACAGGAACGACCTCATTTAGGTCCCAGTGTGAGATCTAGGTATGTGAATAATAATAATGATGATGATGACAATAATAATAATAATAATAATAATAACAATAGTAATAATTATAACAATAATATTTAATAATTATAACATTAAAAATAATTATAATAATAATAATTAATAATAAGAGTTAATATTATTGTTATTATTATTATTGTTATTGCTATTATTATTATTGTTGTTGTTGCTGTTGCTGTTATTATTATTATTAAATTCATAATAATTGCTAAGAAAAAATGGTGTTTTACAGAGTCTAGAGAAAGGAAAATAATCAGGTTCGATCCCATTAAGAAAAAGTCCCCTATAATTCTCCGCATTACAGACGCGTCACCAGCGTCTAGAAACCATCTTCGAAAAGAGAACGATTTTTGCGAAATTATTGCAATTATTTCGCAGAAATCATTATGAACCTAACGAAAAAATATATTCCATTATGTTTGTGTATTATTAAATAAATGTGAACTTAACTAAAATATATTTAGTTGGATTAGGTTAAACTAAATTGCGCTTGATATAATAAGGTTAGGTAAGTTTTCTAAAGTTCTTTTGCTATAAAATTATTAATTTTTTAAATTAACATAAATTAAAAAATATATATCTTTATACATATAAGAAAATTTGGAGGGAAGAACTTAAATGAGTTCTTTCTAACTCACCAGTACATAAACTATATATATATATATTCATATATATATATATATATATATATATATATATATATATATATATAGATATATATATATATATATAAATATATATATATATATATATAAATATAAATATATATATATACATATACAAATATATATATATATATATATATATACATATATATATATATATATATATATATATATATATATATATATATATATATATATATATATATATATATATATATGCAAAACAACCACTGTGAAAGAATAGAGAAATTCCAAGTGCTTTCGTGACTAATCACATTATCAATTAACAATGAAAGTAAAGCATCAAAGGAAGGTATATAAAGGGGTAGCCCACACCTCACTATCAGATCTCACAACAAAGAAATACCTGACACACGACTCATAAGAAAGGGAACACTGCAGCAGGCCCGCCGGCCCAACTAGACAGGTCCTTCACACAACCCACCACCAAACTATTCTACCAAGAAATAAGAATTTTAAAAATTATTATTTGTCCAATGCATTATTAAATTCTTCCCAAATTCTATTAATTATAAATGGATCTAATTTATATAAACCAAAGGAAATATTCATATTATTGTCAAAACTGCTTTTTATGAAACAAGATTCAATTATATTCCTGTCGACCATGGACTTGCTTGATACTACTTTCTCAACTTTTTGAAAATCAATTGGATGGTTAAAATCTCTTACATGAATAAATAGAGCATTGGAATCTTGTCCAGTTCTAATGCTATATTTATGTTGTTTTAATCTTAGTTCGAGATTTTTACCAGTTTGACCGTAATAAACTTTATCGCAAATTTTACAAGGAATCTTATAGACACATCCATCAGCATTTTGGGGGGAATTCTTTATCAAAAGATTTTTTACTGTATCAAGATTTTTGAATGCAACTTTAATATTAAAAGTCTTAAGAAGAGAAGGCATATCAACCAAGTTTTCATGGTAAGGGTGAACCAACATATTTTTAGTTGAATAAGGCTGGTTGTCTCTTTTTGGATTGTAAAAAGTATTTCTAGCAACTTTAAAAGATTTATCAATTACATTTCTTGAGTATTTCAAATCATTACTTATTTCATAAATTTTGGATATTTTCTCATCTATGAACTCTGGACTACAAATACGTAAAGCTCTCAAAAACATTGATGAGAAAACAGACAGTTTAACTCTATCTTGATGTGACGAATAATAGTGGACATAGGAACAGTTATTTGTAGGTTTTCTGTAAATTTTAAATTTGAATTCATTATTATCCTTAATAATTAAAACATCTAGAAAAGGCAATGAGTTATTTTCTTCAAATTCAACAGTAAAGTTTATAGAATGGACTAAGCTATTTAATTTGCCAAGGAAATGGTGTATATCTACATTTTTGGGCATAAGACACAAAATATCATCAACATATCTGAACCATTTAGCTCTTTTAGGGAGGATTGTGTTAAGGACCTGTCAAGTTGGGTCGGCGGGCCTGCTGCAGTGTTCCCTTTCTTATGAGTCGCACATCAGGTGTTTCTTTGTTGTGGGATCTGATAGTGAGGTGTGGGCTACCCCTTTATATACCTTCCTTTCATGCTTTACTTTCAATGTTCCTTGATAATGTGAGTAGTCACGAAAGCGCTTGGAATTTCTCTATTCTTTCACAGTGGTTGTTTTGCATATTCTGAAATCACCTGTTTACTGTGATCTTATTGCATATATATATATATATATATATATATATATATATATATATATATATATATATATATATATATATATATATATATATATATATATATATATATATATATATATTATATATATATACATATATATATATATATATATATATATATATATATATATATATATATATATATATATATATATATATAAATATATATCTGTATATGTAGTGCCGAACAGGTAAAACTTGCGATTTTAGTTTAAATATCAATATTTTTCCTGCCAAATACGTCAAGTGAAAATTTGTGTATGCAATATTTTCGCAAAAATCATTCTGAACTTAACGAGAAAAAAATATATTTCGTTGTGTTCGTTTACTATTATATTAACTAATCTTAAATAAAATATATTTAGTCTTAAATTTTCACTTACACCTTTATTTGCAAGTTTTATTTATTCGGCACGATATATATATATATATATATATATATATATATATATATATATATATATATATATATATATATATATATATATATATATATATATATATATATATATATATATATATATGCAAGGAATTCGCAAGAGCAGGCAAAATATACACAAACACTGATCTCTGGCTGAAGGAGACTGGAACCTACGAACCTTGGAACAAGGTACGCAGTGCTTTACCAATCTACCCACACTGGGTAGATTGGTAAAGCACTGCGTAGATTGATAAAGCACTACGTACCTTGTTCCAAGGTTCGTAGGTTTGAGTCTCCTTCAGCCAGAGATCAGTGTTTGTGTATATTTCGCCTGCTCTTGCGAATTCCTTGCATTGTTAATATCTCTAGTAAGGCTGATGCATGCAGGAGATGAGATGAAAAGCTGTAAGCCTTCTCCCTGAAAGCTGGCTGCCTTGGATCAAACTCTAGCGCAAGCTGGACTCCAAGGTATTGGTCCACTGTGGGTAGATTGGTAAAGCACTGTGTACCTTGTTCCAACGTTCGTAGGTTCGAATCTCCTTCAGCCAGAGATCAGTGTTTATATATATATATATATATATATATATATATATATATATATATATATATATATATATATATATATATATATATATATATATATACTTTTTTTTATATATAGGGAGGTACCACCTCTAGAACTGTCCTAGGGACCCTCATCCTCAGAGAAAAGAATAAACTTGCTTCAGGGAAAACTCAAGGTTCTCCCTGAAGCTGTTTGAGAATTTTCTCCTACCACCCCCTGTATTTCAAGTATGTTTTATTTAAAGACAAAATACATTGGCCAAACATTCACAAAAATACAACAGAAAGTAAAACAACATAGGTAACTCAGAGCTACATCTCGAATGCTTCGTCCAGCTCCCCTGCGGTGGGCCGCGTGCCCAGAATGCTGCAGGCATTTCCTCTCTGGATCGCAACACTGAGTGTCTGAAAGAGGAAGCTGGTCACCCTGTGGTCCTTGGTTTCTATGATGAGCTTTTCACCCAGCTCTTTGAGGAACTTAAGAGCACACTTGCCCCATGCTCCAAGGGTCTCCAACCCTATTGGAATGAAGTTATAGCAAGGGGGAAGGTCTTCATATTTTCGGATCTTCTGGGTCTCCCTGTGGCTGGCAGCTCCTCCCCCTTCCACTACAGAATATGGCAAGTAGGTGTCTGCCAATGTGGCGGCAGAGGTGTAGTCCCAGGCAATCTGCTTTCCATCCTTCAAGGGTAGCATAGTGGCTCCATCAGGACGCTTTTGACTTCCATCACACCTCTGTACTTGGGGTTCCCGTTTAGCTGGGCAACGGGTTGTGGTGAGGCGTCTCTTTATGATGTCATTGATCTCCTCATGTCTGGCATACTTCCCTTCTGTTATGTGACACACGAGACCATGAAGTCTGAATTGATCAGCTGTCGCCGTGCCGCAAATACACCTATGTTCGGTGAGGATGGAGGCGGCTAGGCGAAGAGCAACACCAATCCGAATGGCCTGTGGGTCGAGACGGGTGCCCAGGGAGGAACTGGGAACAGCAAACAGGAAATCTGAGTGTGGTGCCTTCACTGCCAGGAGACGAGCTTTGTCCTTTCCTGAAGCATTGAAGAGCATTGTGTTGGCGATTTCTTCCATGATCGGTTTGTCCCAGAGGGACTGTTTGTGCTGTTTGGGAAGAGCTGGTCTACTGGAGGAGTCTGTAAGGGTGTCCCACCGAATCACTGCTTCAGTAAACCACCTACCACGTCTCTCAAGCGTTCGGGAACTATCTTCTTGACTAATGCACTGGAAGCCAAACACGAAGACAGAAAAGCAGGTAAAGCAACATGCGTTGCTTTGCGCACCCCTATACCTCCCAGTCGCACTGGGAGGGTTGCCTGATCCCATTGCTCATCCTCTAGTGACAGGTTCAGTGCATTCTTAAAAGTTGATCTCAGGTGTGCGTCATATTCATCAAGTGTTTGTTTGTCAAAAGAGGAAGTGAGTCTTGGAATAGTAAGACATCTTGTGAGGAGATACAGAGCTTCATGGGCATCAAGATCGCTTTTTCTCTCCTCCATTCTCATCAGGTCATTCAATTTGTCCCTGAGGACAGTGTCGGCCTGGTGACCCAGCGGTGCCCCCAAGAGGGTACTTCTGGACGGAGTGGTAGTTGAGACTTCCGGGAGGATTCTTCGCATAGCATTGATTATTTCCTGGTTCGCTGTGATGATTTCACACTTGGAGGGCTTGAGTATAAGTCCCAAGTCTTCTCCCTGTGTTTTCACCAGTTGTAGGTCCCCCACGAGGGACTCTTCAGTACCTGCCAGAGTGCCGTCATCCAGGTACCAGATATTGAGCTCACTGCGTAGGCTGGAAGTTAATTCTCTTACTGCCAAGCAGAAGAGAAGTGGAGCGAGTGGGTCACCCTGTTGAACACCCTCTGATGATTGAATTTCATGTTCTCCAAACAAAAGAATTGAGGGTTTGCTGTAGCCGGCTGAAATGAAGGGAAAAAGACTGGGGAACCGATCCTGAACAGCTGGGAAGGCAGCATCTCTCTTCACCATATTAAAGGCATTTCTAAAATCAAGTTTGACTATGGCCTTGTCTTCTGGTAGGTCCATGATATAGGCCCTTGCGGCATGAGCTACGGCTTCACTGCCTTGAGAGACCCCAAAGCCCAGTTGGTGTGGCTGGAGTAAAGTGCCAGCTTCTAGGTGAATGTTTCTCACTGCTGCTTTGGCAACGAGATGGCGAAGAGTGTTTCCAACTGCAATGGGTCTGATTCCCCCATCCCTCTTCTTCAAATCACATAGTGATCACGGCTCCAAAAAAGAAAAGTTTAATTTCTTCTGGGATTCGCCCAGCCAGGCAATTGTTGACGAAAGTTGTTAACTCGGTGAGAAGAATTGATGCAGATTCACCGAGTACTGGATTTACCATCTCTCTGAGGTGCTGAGGTCGAATTCCAGTGTAACCTCCTGCAGATCCTGCTGGAAATGACACGATCACCTTATAGACTTCCGATTCTGGCAAAATTAATTGTTCAGTGATGGGGTCTTCCTCAGGGTTGTCGTTCATGGCTATGGTGTCCCTGGTTGGATGCTTGTCTCTTAGTGCTTGGGCTGTGGTCTCATCCTTGGGGGCTACAGTGTCGTCACTTGTAATTATTCTTATTGCTCCCACTGTGTTACCTTCTTCGATTTTTTTGCTAACCTGTGCGCAAATTTTCTCGTTTTCAGTGGGACTTTTCTTGGGTCTACCTCTTTGATTTCTGCGATGGTGAGGCAGAGGGACACAGTTATCCGTTCTTGGCTAGTTGCGCACTGCCTTGATAACTGACGTGGTTAGCAGTTTGCCTCGTCTTTCAGAAACTGCAAGACAGACATTGCTGAACAAGAGTAGGTTGCGCCATGCTCGGATGGTGCCTCGGGCTTCTAAGTTGGTGGAACCTCCATTCACCCGCTTAAGAAGGTCTGTGAATTTCCCTGCTGCATATGGGCGAGCCGCTTTAGGGATGTGGGATAGTGTACTGCTAGCAGTGGATTTGAATGCCAACAGAAGGTTATCGCAAGTGACGAGGTTGTCATTGGAATTGTCATCTGCCTGTGGAGGCTGTGGGCTGCTCTCTGCTTGGGGCATATGTGATCCCGCACACCCATTGTGTGCACGAATGCGGCAATCCCTGTTGCGTGCTCGAAACTCTCCACACACCTGACATGTGCCTCTTCTTTCACTGTTGGGTGCACTGTTTCCCTGGCTTTGTGGCTGGCTGGCTTCATCATCTGCCATACCTCAAACTGTGTGGTAAGCCCAGGCTGAACGGAAAATGGCGCATGGCACATACCGCATGTAGTTCATGGTGGTGGTGGGGGGGGGGGTTGGAGAGGGGTCTCCCGTCCTTATGGTGGGCGGTGGAAGAAAGGGAGGAGTGGAAGATGTGTGATGAGGCGGAGTAGGGCACTCACTACTTCCCAGGACAAGTCACTATACACCACAATGCTCTGTGCACATGTTACTATACACCACTATGCTCTGTGCACAGCCCCCACTATCAACGACACACCGCTATACACTACACATGCTATGCGCATACCATGCACATACTATGCACTGTACACTATAGACTATATACACTGTACACACGGTGAACAAACACTCCATTGTTGTAACACGAGCACACGGTGTATGCGTATGTATATATAAGGAGACGCAGGGTAATATGAGAGTTGTATATTACGAGCTGTACGTAACTGGTAGAGAACACAGAAAGAACAGTGTCTGCTGAAGTGACAGGTACTGTTCCTTACAGTGAGGGAGAGATGGAAGCCTGTTAAATGTTGCACACTCTGGAGCTATTGATATCGTAGTGTCTGGTTTTATGAATGCACATGATATTAGATATATTTTTTCTAGTATCTATTTACATTTAATATACAAATATCTTTACTTCTCATTGTCTCATAATTGTTGCTAATCTGGTGTTGATAACTTGCAGTATCTCAAGAGGACTGAACTAGAATCCTTTCATCGTGCCATATATATTATACAACTGAAAATTTACTCATTAATCATTTTTTCTTCTTTCAACAAACTGGCCATATCCCACCGAAGCAGGGTGGCCCAAAAAGAAAAACAAAAGTTACTCATTTTATCTCTACTAACGTACACAGTAGAAGAGGTTACTAGCCCCTTGCTCCCGGCGTTTTAGTCGCCTCTTACGACACACATGGCTTACGGAGGAAAAATTCTGTTCCACTTCCCCATGGAGATAAGAGGAAATAAACAAGAACAAGAACTAGTAAGAAAAAAGAAAACCCAATGGGGTGTGCATATATATATACTAGTACATGTATGTGTAGTGTGACCTAAGTGTAAGTAGAAGTAGCAAGACCTACCTGAAATCTTGCATGTTTATGATACAGAAAAAAGACACCAGCAATCCTACCATCATGTAAAACAATTACAGGCTTTCGTTTTACACTCACTTGGGAGGACGGTAGTACCTCCCTGGGCGGTTGCTGTCTACCAACCTACTACCTGCACCAACCTACTACCTTAACTGCATTAAATTACAAAAAGGACAAGAATAAATGTAATGTATAAACCCGTGTGTATTTATTCTGTTCGAATTTTTAATCAGTAATGAGTAAATAGCATTATAGTTTTACGTTAAAAACTCGAACTTAAAAATTCAGTGCCCTTAATGTGGATTATTTATCCTCACAGAAACTAGGATTGAAAAGAAATTAATGAAAGTTTTCGCAGCAGACAAAATAGGCAGCAAGAAAGTAACTTGCGGGTTCACCTCAGGTCAACCACACATGACACCACGATAACCACAGTTATCAGCACAACTAATGGATCAGAAACGTAGAAGTCGATCAGAACTAATTAAAAGATCATACCAATTTGACTGACATTTATACAAATTATACACTAATAAAATTTTATACTTTACTTCAAAATTCAAAGAATTAGAAACTTCAAATAAACTTTGAAATTATGAAGTCAAAAAAGACAAAAAGATTCATCTGTTGAAGCAGATTATAATAAGATAAACGGACTTTACATTATTTTGAGTTCTGAACAAACTAAACACCGAAAATCCCTTTAAAAATCTTACTCCTCACAAGATTTCTCAGAATCAGAAAACAAACATCTGAGAGAGCAAGCGGATGCCTTGATGCCACTAGTGGAAAATTTTAGTTACAAATTTATACTAACATTATAAAACAAATTTAGAGGTGAAATGAAAAGATACATTGTCCATAAATAAGAGAATGGTAGGTGAGCTCGAGAGAAGATATAGCTTACGTGTCAACAATGTGTTTAAGAGTGCGGTGTGTTTGAGACATATTTACAGGGAAACTGGAAGTCTGGAACTTCATACTAGTATATTAAGAGTGCGGTGTGTTTGAGACATATTTACAGGGAAACTGGAAGTCTGGAACTTCATACTAGTATATTAAGAGTGCGGTGTGTTTGAGACATATTTACAGGGAAGCTGGAAGTCTGGAACTTCATACTAGTATATTAAGAGTGCGGTGTGTTTGAGACATATTTACAGGGAAGCTGGAAGTCTGGAACTTCATACTAGTATATTAAGAGTGCGGTGTGTTTGAGACATATTTACAGGGAAACTGGAAGTCTGGAACTTCATACTAGTATATTAAGAGTGCGGTGTGTTTGAGACATATTTACAGGGAAACTGGAAGTCTGGAACTTCATACTAGTATATTAAGAGTGCGGTGTGTTTGAGACATATTTACAGGGAAGCTGGAAGTCTGGAACTTCATACTAGTATATTAAGAGTGCGGTGTGTTTGAGACATATTTACAGGGAAGCTGGAAGTCTGGAACTTCATACTAGTATATTAAGAGTGCGGTGTGTTTGAGACATATTTACAGGGAAGCTGGAAGTCTGGAACTTCATACTAGTATATTAAGAGTGCGGTGTGTTTGAGACATATTTACAGGGAAACTGGAAGTCTGGAACTTCATACTAGTATAGTAAGAGTGCGGTGTGTTTGAGACATATTTACAGGGAAACTGGAAGTCTGGAACTTCATACTAGTATAGTAGGAGTGCGGTGTGTTTGAGACATATTTACAGGGAAACTGGAAGTCTGGAACTTCATACTAGTATATATAGATTCATATTACTGAACTATGAGACTTATACTTTCGGCTCTCTGAGGAACAGTGAGTGCAATAAGTCAAGACGGGTCAGTGTCTTCACACTGAACCGATCTATCTCCATGTACTTGAAGATTGTTAAACCATAAACACATGTAGGATTGCTTCCCTCGTACTGTACACTAGTGACAAATGTATATAGCAATAAGTGGTTATCAGTAATATTGTTCACATAACTGTTGCTATTAGGGAGACGTTAGTACTCGCACTACCACACTGTAGTGCGAGTACTGACGTTAGTACGTCAGTAACGTTAGTGCGAATACTAACTACATTAGTACTAACGTGCTAACGAAGTTTATTTGTTAATTTATCAGTCTTTATTTGGTCTCATGTACCATTTTCAAGTGTTGATCTTGTATTAGAAAGATATGTTCAGAGTCTGTAGTTTTCTTCCATAATATATTGAAGGATCCATTGCACATATTGGTATTGATAATTAGATAAAGTGCATTAGATCAGTTTAATATACAGTGTATGAAGAATTATTGGTTGCAAAAAATTCTTAGATTTGTGATGACGGGGGAAGGGGATACTGGGTTCCTGGTAGGATGAATACTGAAGGAGAAGACGATGGCAGAGAACTCTCCAATTCCAAAGTCGTACGTGGTGTCCTAGATGGGTATGACTTCCCCCAGTGGGTTACAGTGTTATTGGTAAACTAGTAATCCAGGATTATCATAGATAAATCCCCACACTGGCGAAGGGTTTTTGATAAATGGAACTAAAGTAATTCCTCTTCTTCCTCACATAAGATACTCTGGTTGTATATTACCTTACAGGTTTATGGAACTGAGTTGACAGTATGAATTCTCTTACATATCTTTTAACAACTTCAAATAACCTTGCTACCGTCATATTTCAGTATATAAAAGTTATTTCTCGCATTTACGGTAAAACTGAGAATTAATTAAATTAATGCTGAATAATTTAAACTTAAGAAAGTTGGAGGTAAGTTCTGACTTTGACAGGAGTTCGACTTATTATTTTAAATTATTGTCAGAAGGAAATTTCCACCTTCCTTAAATATAAATTGTTTATAATAAATATATTTCTTTATATACTTCCTCTTGTTACCAATTTTTTTTAAGTGGAGTGGAAGTATACTGAAGCAACAATATATAAATGTGCTAAAACTTAATTTAGCTAACATGAGCTGCAACATAAGTCCAAGCTTAATCATGCTGATCATCTTAATCAGACTCTGCCAACCAGTCTTCAAATTTTCAGGCAGCCTAATTCCGTTCTCAAGAAATTAATCAAATCTGGTAAGAGGATTTCATGAGTCTCTTTGCAGACATTCGTATGTTCACACTCCAACAGCACCATCAGTCCCGAAATCTACGTGTCTCCTTTCACTTCGCTCTAACAAACTCGAGCTCCTTCCTCGAACACTCAAAACCTTCCACCTTAGCCTTCATGTCTAAGAAATTACGAACATCATAAAGTGTGTTTTAATTACATTTACAGTCGTATATATGTGAATGAGTTCTTGTTGCAGAATAGATTTTAAAATAATGTGTGTATATGTGTATATCTGTGTAAGAGTATACATACATATATATATATATTTATTTATTTATATATATAATAATATATATATATATATATATATATATATATATATATATATATATATATATATATACAGTAAACAGGTGATTTCAGAATATACAAAACAACCACTGTGAAAGAATAGAGAAATTCCAAGCGCTTTCGTGACTACTCACATTATCAAGGAACAATAAAAGTAATGCATCCAAAAAAGGCATATAAAGGGTCTAGACCACACCTCACTATCACATCCCACAACAAAACAACACCTGACGCGCGACTCATAAGAAAGAGAACACTGCAGCAGGTCCGCTGGCCCAACTAGACAGGTCCTTCATACAGCCCACAAAGAAACTATTCTACCCAAGAATTAAGAATTTTAAAATTTATTATTTGTCCAATGTATTATTAAATTCTTCCAAAATTATATTAATTATAAATGGATCTAATTTATATAAACCAAAGGAAATATTCATATTATTGTCAAAACTGCTTTTTATGAAACAAGATTCAATTATATTCCTGTCTACCATGGACTTGCTTGATACTACTTTCTCAACATTTTGAAAATCAATTGGATGATTAAAATCTCTCTCATGAATAAACAGAGCATTGGAATCTTGTCCAGTTCTAATGCTATATTTATGTTGTTTTAATCTTAGTTCGAGACTTTTACTAGTTTGACCGTAATAAACTTCATGGCAAATTTTAGATGAAATCTTATAGACACATCCGTCAGCATTTTGGGGGGAATTCTTTATCAAAAGTTTTTTTACTGTATCAAGATTTTTGAATACAACTTTAATATTAAAAGTCTTAAGAAGAGAAGGCATATCAACCAAGTTTTCATGGTAAGGGAGAACCAACATATTTTTAGTTGAATAAGGTTGGTTGTCCCTTTTTGGACTATATATATGTATGTATATATGCAAAACAACCACTGTGAAAGAATAATGAAATTCCAAGCGCTTTCGCTTTGTTCCTTGATAATGTGAGTAGTCACAAAAGCGCTTGAAATTTCATTATTCTTCCACAGTGGTTGTTTTGCATATTCTGGAATCAACTGTTTACTGTGATCTTATTGCATATATATATATATATATATATATATATATATATATATATATATATATATATATATATATATATATATATATATATATATATATATATGTCGTGCCGAATAGGCAGAACTTGCGATCTTGGCTTAAATAGCAACGGTCATCTTGCCATATATGACAAGTGAAAATTTGTGTATGCCATAATTTCGCCAAAATCATTCTGAACCTAACGAAAAAAATATTTATCACTGTGTTTGCTAAGTATTAAATTATTGTAAACAAATCTAAAATATATATAGTTGGGTTAGGCTAAAATAAATTTTTCTTCTTATAATAAGGTTAGGTAAGTTTTCTAAGATTCTTTTGGTGCAAAATTAATTTTTTTTACATTACCATTAATGAAAAAATATATCTTTAAATGTATAAGAGAAAATTTTAGAAAGGACTTAATTTTAAATGAGTTTTTGCTAATTGACCATTTTTACATAATCGGCACGATATATATATATATATATATATATATATATATATATATATATATATATATATATATATATATATATATATATATATATATATATATATATATATATATATATATATATATATCTACATACATACATACATACATACATAATGACAAGTTATTAAACCGAAAAGGGCTCGAACCCACTGCATGTCGGCACTAAAACTACAAATTCAGTGTGTTAACCACTGTACCATGCTAACCTTCCTAGTTCATAATATCCGTAGTTGATCTACATATACGTATTAGGCGCCCGTGGTGCAGTAGACACCGCACTGTCCTGCTGGTTTTAGAGCTCACTTGATACAGAGCTTCACTCTATCCAGTGAGGCATCTTTTATTTCTCAAATCAAACTCATTATGACATTTAACACTTTTATTTTGTGATGAGTTTTCATTTACACTCACTAGAATTCGATGAGACATTAATTGAGATCAACATATTGAGTGACAGTTCCAATAAAACAAACACTTGGAAATACAGCTCCAATAAAAAACAACGCCTTGAGGGACAGTTGCAATAAAACAAACACTTGGAAATACAGCTCCAATAAAAAACAACGCCTTGAGTGACAGTTGCAATAAAACAAACACTTGGAAATACAGCTCCAATAAAAAACAACGCCTTGAGGGACAGTTGCAATAAAACAAACATTTGGAAATACAGCTCCAATAAAAAACAACGCCTTGAGGGACAGTTGCAATAAAACAAACACTTGGAAATACAGCTCCAATAAAAAACAACGCCTTGAGGGACAGTTGCAATAAAACAAACATTTGGAAATACAGCTCCAATAAAAAACAACGCCTTGAGGGACAGTTGCAATAAAACAAACACTTGGAAATACAGCTCCAATAAAAAACAACGCCTTGAGGGACAGTTGCAATAAAACAAACATTTGGAAATACAGCTCCAATAAAAAACAACGCCTTGAGGGACAGTTGCAATAAAACAAACACTTGGAAATACAGCTCCAATAAAAAACAACGCCTTGAGGGACATTTGCAATAAAACAAACACTTGGAAATACAGCTCCAATAAAAAACAACGCCTTGAGTGACAGTTGCAATAAAACAAACACTTGGAAATACAGCTCCAATAAAAAACAACGCCTTGAGGGACAGTTGCAATAAAACAAACATTTGGAAATACAGCTCCAATAAAAAACAACGCCTTGAGGGACAGTTGCAATAAAACAAACACTTGGAAATACAGCTCCAATAAAAAACAACGCCTTGAGGGACAGTTGCAATAAAACAAACATTTGGAAATACAGCTCCAATAAAAAACAACGCCTTGAGGGACAGTTGCAATAAAACAAACACTTGGAAATACAGCTCCAATAAAAAACAACGCCTTGAGGGACAGTTGCAATAAAACAAACACTTGGAAATACAGCTCCAATAAAAAACAACGCCTTGAGGGACAGTTGCAATAAAACAAACATTTGGAAATACAGCTCCAATAAAAAACAACGCCTTGAGGGACAGTTGCAATAAAACAAACACTTGGAAATACAGCTCCAATAAAAAACAACGCCTTGAGGGACAGTTGCAATAAAACAAACACTTGGAAATACAGCTCCAATAAAAAACAACGCCTTGAGGGACAGTTGCAATAAAACAAACACTTGGAAATACAGCTCCAATAAAAAACAACGCCTTGAGGGACAGTTGCAATAAAACAAACACTTGGAAATACAGCTCCAATAAAAAACAACGCCTTGAGGGACAGTTCCAATAAAACAAACACTTGGAAATACAGCTCCAATAAAAAACAACGCCTTGAGGGACAGTTGCAATAAAACAAACACTTGGAAATACAGCTCCAATAAAAAACAACGCCTTGAGTGACAGTTCCAATAAAACAAACACTTGGAAATACAGCTCCAATAAAAAACAACGCCTTGAGTGACAGTTCCAATAAAAGCCAATGCCTTGAGTGACGCTTCCAATTAAGCCAACACAGTGACTGATAGTTCCAACAAAAAGCGCAACTTAAGTGACAGCTTCAGTAAAACCAGCATCCTGACTGACAATCCCAACAAAATCAACTTGAGTGACAGCTCCAGGAAAAACAATACCTTAAGTTACGTTGCGAACCAAATAAAACATATCGAGTGATTGCTTCAACAAAAGCAACACCTTAAGTGATGTCCGACAGTGCGACAATTTTCATCATCGCGCAGCAGCGGCAGCACCGATGAAACTCCCCAAAAAATATTGTTTAAAATATGTGTGTTGGTTGGAAATTTGAGCCGAGGCATGTGCACAGCTCTCCCTGTTTATGGCACAATACAAAACCAATAACTTTGGCCAACTGTGCCATTACAAACACTTCCCCGAGAATTTAAGAAGAAAATGAGCAGTATCGCCTGGAACGATCAATATCGCATATTACTGAAGTTTTTCTTTCATTGCAACGATTTCGATCTAATGAATGTGAGACGAATATAAAACTGGTATTCTAGTGTTTCGTTTACTTTAAGAAACAATTTTTGTTAGTCAATATATTGTCCTATGACTGTGGAGAAAAAGTTGGTTATCTGCTGTTTGGTAGTTCAAGAGGCGATGTACGAGCGATCGCTGCTCCTGGAAAAAGATTTGGCTCGTTTTTTACAAGTCACTTCACAGTCTTTCAGATGGAAATTTACTTCTGACAAGCTGCCTATGTTACGTATAAGAGGAAAGTGACGCTGTATGATTTTGTGAGTGCTCACTGATGTTTTTCTTTATTTTTTTTTATTATTTACACATCGGCTGTTTCCCACCAAGGGAGGGTGGTCCGAAAATGAAAAATTTTCACCATCATTCACTCCATTATTGTTTTGCCAGAGGCCCGCTTACACTAGTGTTTGCTAATGCTTTTTTTAGGAGGGAAATTTGGGCTCCTGGCTCCTTCTCTTGAGCTCCCTTAACCCTGATTATTATATTTTGTCCTCTCCATCCCTACTGTACCTGTTCTTAACACTGCGCATGGAGATTCTACACACTGCGTCCACATCCGGTTTGTGTGTGCGTGTGTACTCACCTTTTTGTACTCACCTATTTGTGGTTGCAGGGGTAGAGTCTTAGCTCCTGGCCCCGCCTCTTCACCGGTTGCTACTGGGTCCTCTCTCTCCCCGCTCCATGAGCTTTATCAAACCTCGTCTTAAAACTATGTATGGTTCCTGCCTCCACTACATCACTTTCTAGGCTATTCCTCTGCCTGACAACTCTGTGACTGAAGAAATACTTCCTAAAATCTCTCTGACTCATCTGTGTCTTCAACTTCCAATTGTGACCTCTTGTTTCTGTGTCCCCTCCCTGGAACATCCTGTCTTTGTCTACCTTGTCTATTCCGCGCAGTATTTTATATGTCGATATCATGTCACCCCTGACCCTCCTGTCCTCTAGTGTTGTCAGGTCGATTTCCCTTAACCTTTCTTCATAAGACATTCCCCTTAGCTCTGGAACTAACCTTGTCACAAACCTTTGCACTTTCTCTAGTTTCTTGACGTGCTTTATCAAGTGCGGGTTCCAAACAGGTGCTGCATATTCCAGTATGGGCCTGACGTACACGGTGTACAGTGTCTTGAACGATTCCTTATTAAGGTATCGGAACGCTGTTCTCAGGTTTGCCAGGCGCCAATATGCTGCAGCAGTTACCTGGTTGATGTGTGCTTCCGGAGACATGCTCGGTGTTATACTCACTCCAAGATCTTTCTCCTTAAGCGAGGTTTGCAGTCTTTGGCCACCTAGCCTGTACTCTGTCTGCGGTCTTCTGTGTCCTTCCCCTATCTTCATGACTTTGCATTTGGCGGGGTTAAATTCGAGAAGCCCGTTGCTGGACCAGGTGTCCAGTCTGTCCAGGTCTCTTTGAAGCCCTGCCCGGTCCTCATCTGATTTAATTCTCCTCATTAACTTCACATCGTCTGCGAACAGGGACACTTCTGAGTCTAACCCTTCCATCATGTCGTTCACATATACCAAAAATAGCACTGGTCCTAGGACCGACCCCTGTGGGACCTGCTCGTCACAGGTGCCCACTGTGATACATCATTACGTACCATGACTCGTTGTTGCCTCCCTGTCAGATATTCTCTGATCCATTGCAGTGTCCTTCCTGTTATATGAGCCTGATCCTCTAGCTTCTGCACTAATCTCTTGTGAGGAACTGTGTCAAAGGCCTTCTTGTAGTCCAAGAAGATGCAGTCAACCCACCCCTTTCTCTCGTGTCTTACTTCTGTTACTTTATCGTAAAACTCCAGAAGGTTTGTGACAGGATTTTCCTTCCATGAATCCATGCTGGTTGTTGTTTATGCTCTTGTTCCGTTCCAGGTGCTCCACCACTCTCCTGTGTATGTGTGTGTGTGTGTGTGTGTGTGTGTGTGTGTGTGTGTGTGTGTGTGTGTGTGTGTGTGTGTGTGTGTGTACCGAGTAAGGTGTACTCAGTTTCAAGCACGTGTTTCTATTCACTCAGTTGCTTCTACACAGGTTGAAGTGCAGATCAAGGACCCGTATTTGCATTTCCTTCAACTGTTATCATTTAATTTCTCAGCTACTTGTATGTGCCATCCAAATACTTTTGATTTGTTCTCGTCCTCACCTTCGGACTCTATCTCCTAGTCCCATTCTCCAAGTCTTACTCTTAATAAAGTTGAAAGCCGTAGCAATTCCTATAGTATGCTCATCATTTCGTGTAGCATTTCATAGTTCTATTCTAACCCGGTTATTTTTATTAGATCTCGTCAACTGCACACATTAACATGTGAGATATTAACATATATAAGGAAGAGTATATGTCCAAGGTGAGAACCTTGCTGTAGACAACAAGTTGCTTCTTCCAATCATTACACCTCTTTCACTATGTTAAACAAGAACCACTTCATCCCATATCCCCTGATGGAGAACCATTTTCAGTCCTAATTTTCTGTTGTGTGGAACCATTACCAAAGGCCAAGTCAGGTAGCCAATATCTGTTTACCATTCTTGATAAAACTACCAGGTATCCTTAGGCAATTCCTATGCATAGTATCAACACTAAAGCTATTCTTAAAGCCCTAATTAAGATTATTTCCCACTTTAGCATTCCCTAATCTGTCCACAGTAATCAGGGCACTAATTTTACAGCAAATTCATTCAGATAAGCTTTAACGAGGCTAGGAATTAATACACAACTGTCCACTACCTATCATCCTCTGTACCAAGGCGCCTTTGAAAGGTTTCACCAAACCTTAAAACTATGAAGCATACGTATTGCATTCATTTTCCTACAGAATGGGATGATTTGCTTGCACTATTGCTGTTCGCAGTGCGAGAAATTGTGCAGGAATCATCTCTATACAGTCCTTTTGAGCTGATTTTTGGGCATCATGTAAAAAGCCCTCCTACATGTGCTCAAGGAAGGATGGATGGGAGAAGACGCATGCAAAACACCCAACGATCCTACATCAAGTTGCACATTGCCCGTCAGTTGGCTAAAGCCAACTTAAAATCCGATCAAAACAACGTGAAACAGAGGTATTTCAAAACTTCTAAATTTCGCTCCTTTAGTCCAGGAGACAAAGTTTTTCTCCAGAAACCTGTGCCTGGTCACACCTTGATATCAAGGTTTATGGTACCAATGCAGGTAATAATTTTTTTTATTTAAACTATGTGGTAGCATCTCTTGATAAACCAAATGAGAGTAAAGTTTACCACATTAATTAAATTAAAATGTTCTTGGAATTACCTAAGGTCCCAGTAAAGTCCTTGTCCTCTGTGTCTGATCCTGTGGACGACCCAGGTTCACTGTACAGATTTCCGGAAGTTCAAATCAGGCAGCTTCCTAACTCAGCCATCCTCCAGGATCCTCGCCCCATAATGTCACGACTTGTAGAAGACCAAGTAGTAACACTAACTACCCTTCTGCAAACCTGTCCCGACATATTTTCGGATATTCCAGAGAAAGTTAAATCTGGGTTATTACTATGTGGACATAGAAACTGCTAAACCATTTGAACTCTCTCCCTAGAGAGTTAATCCTGAAAAAAGGAGGCAACTTCAGCATGAAGTTGCATTTCTGCTAGAACATGGAATGGTGGAGGAATCAGCCAACCCATGGGCTTCACTGTGCATCCTTATTAAGAAGCCTGATGGAGGATTCCAGATGTGTACCGACTACCGTAAGGTGAATGAGGTCACAGTACACGATACTTACTCTCTTCTACATTGGAATGATATAGTGTACTTTGTGGGTAAGGCCTCTTTTGTTTCTAAACTATATCTTAAAGGTTACTACCAGGTGCCTATAACAGGTAAACCGAAGGAGATTTCAGATTTAGCAATTCCAGGTGGTCCATATCAACATATAGTGACCCCATTCGGAATGTAGAACTCGCCTGCCACATTCCAAAAATTAATCCATCAGGTTATTAAAGGACTTGAAGGCACAGTAGCTTATCTGGAAGATATAGTTGTAATTCCTGATAAGTGGGATCAATATGTTTCCCATCTTGAATCCTTCTTTGAGAAATTCAGTACTTTTCAACTAATGATAAATCTAAGTAAATCCTCTTTTGACCAGTCTACTATTACTTTCTAAGTTTATGAAGTTGATAGTGGCAAAGTAGCAACTAAATTTGCCATAGTTCTGGTAATTAAAAATTTTCCTGGTCCTCAAGATAAGAAATCTCACAAAGGTTCTTGGGAATGATATTATACTTTACATCTACAAAAACTTTGCAGATGTCGTAGCCCCTCCCTTAACCTCACTTAAAAGTCACAAGAATAAATTTTGTTGGACCCCAAATTGTCAAGAGGCATTTAACTGTGTTAAACGTCTCTTATACGCTGCTCACATATTTTCGTTTTCATAGCCACTTGTATTACAGTTTGATGCTTGTGAATCGGGAATTAGGACAATGTTACTCAAAGGTTCTGATGAGGGAGGTCTGCAGCCTGTGATGTATTACTCGGCCAAATACCAGGCTTATCAGCCGACCTACTCCATTATAGAGAAGGAGGCCCTGGATCATTTTGCACTGAAGCATTCTGAAGCGTTCTTGTCCAGTACATCACATGTGGTCATCGTCTTCACTGACCACAACATCTGACGTACCTTAGCTTAATAAAGAACAAGAACACGCGACTTATGTGTTGGGCATACGAGTGCAACCATACAAATTTCCACACATCGCAGAGCCGGCCAAGATAATGAGTTAGTGGACGCCTTATACAGATCGTGATTTTCTTAGGATGTGTTAGGGACAAAAATGTGTAGTAAGCTTTTATTTTTCCCCTTATGGTCATAAAGTAAAAATTGAATAAATCTGACAGTAAGTTGTTTGTGAGGGGGGTCACTTGCTCCTTTCCACAAGTGTCTTGAACTTTCACTAGCCCTACTGTCTGCTGTCTCGCTTTAAGGTTGTGTCTGACTTAGAAGTCCTTTGAGTTGAACACTACCTAATGAGTTGGATGGTTGAGAGGAAAGGAAGTTCCATTCATCAGCAGAGTGCTGCTACCATTCACCACTTGATATAACCTGTTTCCCCTGTTATACTCCATCACGCTAGAGTCTGTTCCGTACAAAGTGTTGAAATCTGTCAGCCTGAGCTGGGAGACTTAAGTAGGGCAATGAAAATATCGTCAATTATACCAATAAGCGTTGAACAGCTACAGGAACTTCACAGACTTAGTTGTAGCAGAGCTGGAGTTACTATCAGGTAGAATCTACCATCTCTGAGGACAGCCTACCTCATACACATGAGTGGATTTCATTTTTAAGAGATGTCCATCATCCCAGAGAGAAGGCAAGAGAGAGAGAAAGAGGAGGAAGAGGAATTTGTATAACTCTAGAGAGAGGAAAGAAAGAATGGAAAAGAAATTTATATGACGACATACTGTATCTAACTGCGCTTATACATTTATAAATAACGATGAAGAGTTCTTATATGGGGAAGAATATATAATGGTGCTAACCTCTGGACTATTTGTTTATTTTATAGCAAATTATTTTGATATAAAGCCTCACCATTGGGCTGCTACTTATTTCTATATGATACTTATATATGCTATATAATAGTTATATATATTTTATGATAATTATGGTAGTTATATATAGAATATGATAATTATGAGTTACGTTATATGATAATATGATAGTTTCAACAGTTATTTATGGTATATATTTTAGGGATAGAAGGTTCATCTATGGTTGCATGCATCTGGCTCAGGTGACGACATTCCAAACTGATTCCGGCAGTCTTCATGTCATATAATCTAGTGGAGGTTCCGTGTCACCAGTCACAGTTACTACACACATGAAAAAGTCTACGTTTATAGCCACTTACGTTTAACTTATTCCTGTTTAACTTGTATATATTCACCCATGTATATTTGTTGGAGTCTAGTCACAGCTCCTGGCCCGAATGTGTGTGTGTGTGTGTGTGTGGGTGGGTGTGGGTGTGTGTGTGTGTGTGTGTGTGTGTGTGTGTGTGTGTGTGTGTGTGTGTGTGTGTGTGTGTGTGTGTGTGTGTGTGTGTGTGTGTGTGGGTGTGGGTGTGGGTGTGTGTGTGTGTGTGTGTGTGTGTGTACTCACCTAATTGTACTCACCTAATTGTGGTTGCAGGGGTCGAGACTCAGCTCCTGGCCCCGCCTCTTCACTGATCGCTACTGGATCCTCTCTCTCTCTGCTTCCTGAGCTTTGTCATACCTCTTCTTAAAACTATGTATGGTTCCTGCCTCCACTACTTCACTTGCTAGGCTATTCCACTTGCTGACAACTCTATGACTGAAGAAATACTTCCTAACGTCCCTGTCACTCGTCTGAGTCTTCAGCTTCCAGTTGTGACCCCTTGTCCCTGTGTCCCCTCTCTGGAACATCCTATCTCTGTCCACCTTGTCTATTCCCCGCAGTATCTTGTATGTCGTTATCATGTCTCCCCTGACCCTTCTGTCCTCCAATGTCGTCAGTCCGATTTCCCTTAACCTTTCCTCGTACGACATTCCCTTGAGCTCTGGGACTAGCCTTGTTGCAAACCTTTGTACTTTCTCTAACTTCTTGACGTGCTTGACCAGGTGTGGGTTCCAGACTGGTGCTGCATACTCCAGTATGGGCCTAACATACGCAGTGTACAGTGTCTTGAACGATTCCTTATTAAGGTATCGGAACGCTATTCTCAGGTTTGCCAGGCGCCCGTATGCTGCAGCGGTTATTTGGTTGATGTGTGCCTCCGGTGATGTGCTCGGTGTTATGGTCACCCCAAGGTCTTTCTCCCTGAGTGAGGTCTGTAGTCTTTGTCCACCTAGCCTATACTCTGTCTGCGGTCTTCTTTGCCCCTCCCCAATCTTCATGACTTTGCATTTGGCTGGATTGAATTCGAGAAGCCAGTTGCTGGACCACATGTCCAGCCTGTCCAGGTCTCTTTGCAGTCCTGCCTCATCCTCGTCCAATTTAATTCTTCTCATCAACTTCACGTCATCTGCGAACAGGGACACTTCAGAGTCTATTCCTTCCATCATGTCGTTCACATATATCAAAAATAGCACTGGTCCTAGAACTGACCCCTGTGGGACCCCGCTCGTAACAGGCGCCCACTGTGATACCTCTTCACGTACCATGACTCGTTGCTGCCTCCCTGTCAGGTATTCCCTTATCCATTGCAGTGCCCTCCCTTTTACGTGCGCCTGATCCTCCAGCTTCTGCACTAATCTCTTGTGGGGAACTGTGTCAAAGGCCTTCCTGCAGTCTAGGAAAACGCAATCTACCCACCCCTCTCTCTCGTGTCTTACTTCTGTTACCTTGTCATAAAACTCCAGGAGGTTTGTGATACAAGATTTGCCTTCCATGAACCCATGCTGGTTTTCATTTATAATCTTGTTCCTTTCCAGGTGTTCGACCACTCTCCTCCTGATAATCTTCTCCATGACTTTGCACACAATACATGTCAGAGACACAGGTCTGTAATTTAGTGCCTCGTCTCTGTTTCCTTTCTTAAATATGGGGACTACATTAGCTGTCTTCCATTTCTCAGGTAGTTGCCCAGTTTCAAGGGATGTGTTGAAGATTGTGGTTAGAGGCACACACAGCATCTCTGCTCCTTCTCTAAGGACCCATGGGGAGATGTTGTCCGGTCCCATCGCCTTTGAGGTGTCAAGGTCACTTAAGAGCTTCTTCACCTCCTCCTCAGTTGTTCGTATGTCATCCAACACTTGTTGGTATATTCCCTCTTGATGTTCCCTTCTGTGCTGTCTTCCCACAGCCCTTCCTGTCTCTACTGTAAAAACTTCCTTAAATCTCCTGTTCAGCTCCT
>NC_091293.1:73602282-73612282 GCF_038502225.1 Cherax quadricarinatus
CATGCACAATACATATTCTTCATTAGAGATAAGGACCATTGCTCTACCTCCTGAGATCAAGAATCCGTCACTTGTTAATAAGGTGGGTGTGTGTGTGTACTCACCTAGTAGTACTCACCTAGTTGAGGCTGCAGTGGGTCGAGTCCTAGTTCCTGGCCCCGCCTCTTCACTGGCCGTGCGCGCGTGTGTGTGTGTGTGTGTGTGTGTTTCCAATTGATCAATCCAGCAGAGGGACATCATTAGCAAGCGGTTCTCGCACAACATTTATTCACCTTGATTAAGATAGATAGGCTTGTTACCAACCAATCAGTTTATAATAATAATATTATTATTATTATTATTATTATTAATATAAGGTTTATACATAAATGATTTTGACATTGATAATTATCATTCAGGAGCTTTGTTTACAAACTACGGCAACAACACAAAAGTATGAATATTAATGTATTCGACAACGAGAGAGATAACAACAACAACAACAGCATCAGAAACAGCAGCAGCAACAACAGCAGCAACAACAACAGTAACAACAATGGCAACAAAATAATAATTCCCCCATCTTTTCTTATCTCAGAGAATGTACTGACCATCTTAATAGTTCCCAAAGACCATTCTAAATAGTTATCTATGACCATTCTTAACAGTTCCCTAACAGATACGCCCAAGCAATGATGTTTACCCATGATTAACTCTTCTGAGGTCTTTCCTTAGTTTCTTTAGCCTATCTGCACAGGTTAGCCTCTAACGTTCTATATCATGCCTTTGGGAAATTATAATTTTTTTTTACATATTCAGGTATGAATTCCCTGCGGGTGCTACATACTTAATAATGAAACTAACATGCCTCATTTACGACACCATAAACGATTCTTTAAGAAAGTTTAATCTCATTTTCAGATTAGCTAGCATCGACTATGCTATATGGATAGTATGTGCTTCTTATGTGCCTGGAAGCATGCTATATTTTCCAAATACGTTTTATATCTCCTTTCCACTTATTGTTTGCACCTTCAGTCGTTGTTGTTTCTCATTAATTTCATATCGTTGGCTAATACCGATGAATCTGCATCACACATTCCTGTGATGCAGGTTCTGTTGCCAATACATTTACATGAACATGTACAGTATTCTAAAATATTTCTATTGCTTGCTAATGAAGTTTGTAGATAAGCCCTCGTTGCAGTGGCGTCGGTTTTCAAGTGGGTGTTGGTAAGTATTTGTAAATGTGGGTCAAGCCACAGCTCCGGCTCCCCACGTCTTTGGACCAGTGAAAGAGCGTGTGTGGTGCCAAACCAAAAATTCGAAACACTATTATTCCACATCTTCCATATATATAAGGAAACAATCACAAAGGAGTCATCAAACAATGGGATGAATTACACCAGCTAAAGATCTCTCGCTCTTCATGCAGTGCCTCGTCATCAGCTATGCGGTGTTGCATCATGTAATAGACATGAATAAAGTTAGTAGGAGAGAGGCATTGTAAACACGGCCGCTGCTTCAGTAAGAAAAAAAAGGAAAGACCCGGCACAACACCTAATATCCAACACCATCCTTACCCCGGTGAGGGGATGTTGGAAGGAAGTGGAGACGGGGTAGGGAATAACAACGGAATGTGCCACATACAGGAATAAGAAATGAAGATAAAAATTCCACAGGCTCCGCTAAAATTGATAAACAGCAAATGAAGTATTAAGGTCCATGGTAAACACACTCGTTCATATCAATATCCCTCGACGACTGGAAAGAAGGACTATAATTATGACAGTCTTTTTGAGAGCTTTCCCTGGACCAAAAAGGTGATAATGATGATTAGGATCATCCTGATATATTATTATAATTGTTATTATTATTATAAGTTTTATTGGATATACACTAAAACTATAGAAATATTTACACACACACAGATACACACACACACACACACACACACATATACATATATATATATATATATATATATATATATATATATATATATATATATATATATATATATATATATATATATATATATATATATATATATATATATATATATATATATATATATATATATATATACATACATATATATATATATATATATATATATATATATATATATATATATATATATATATATATATATATATATATATATATATATATATATATATATATATACAATAAGATCACAGTAAACAGGTGATTTCAGAATATGCAAAACAACCACTCTGAAAGAATAGAGAGATTCCAAGCGCTTTCGTGACTACTCACATTATCAAGGAACTATGAAAGTAAAGCATCCAAGGAAGATATATAAGAGGTCTGGCCAACACCTCACTATCAGATCCCACAACGGTTAAACACCTGACGCGCGCCGGCCCAACTGGACAGGTCCTTTACACAACCCACCAACAAACTATTCTACCCAAGAAAATTTAAAAATTATTATTTGTCCAGTGTATTATTAAATTCTTCCCAAATTCTATTAATTATAAATGGATCTAATTTATATAAACCAAAGGAAATATTCTTATTATTATCAAAACTGCTTTTTATGAAACAAGATTCAATTATATTCCTGTCGACCATGGACTTGCTTGATACTACTTTCTCAACTTTTTGAAAATCAATTGGATGGTTAAAATCTCTTACATGAATAAATAGAGCATTGGAATCTTGTCCAATTCTAATGCTATATTTATGTTGTTTTAATCTTAGTTCGAGATTTTTACCAGTTTGACCATAATAAACTTCATCGCAAATTTTACAAGGAATCTTATAGACACATCCATCAGCATTTTGGGAGGAATTCTTTATCAAAAGTTTTTTTACTGTATCAAGATTTTTGAATGCAACTTTAATATTAAAAGTCTTAAGAAGAGAAGGCATATCAACTAAGTTTTCATGGTAAGGGAGAACCAACATATTTTTAGTTGAATAAGGCTGGTTGTCCCTTTTTGGATTGTAAAAAGTATTTCTAGCAACTTTAAAAGATTTATCAATTACATTTCTTGGGTATTTTAAATCATTACCTATTTCATAAATTTTGGATATTTCCTCATCTATGAACTCAGGACTACAAATTCGTAAAGCTCTCAAAAACATTGATGAGAAAACAGACAGTTTGACTCTATCTTGATGCGAGGAATAATAGTGGACATAGGAACAATTATTTGTAGGTTTTCTGTAAATTTTAAATTTGAATTCATTATTACCCTTAATAATTAATGAATTCAAATTTAAAATTTACAGAAAACCTACAAATAACTGTTCCTATGTCCACTATTATTCCTCGCATCAAGATAGAGTCAAACTGTCTGTTTTCCCATCAATGTTTTTGAGAGCTTTACGAATTTGTAGTCCTGAGTTCATAGATGAGGAAATATCCAAAATTTATGAAATAGGTAATGATTTAAAATACCCAAGAAATGTAATTGATAAATCTTTTAAAGTTGCTAGAAATACTTTTTAAAATCCAAAAAGGGACAACCAGCCTTATTCAACTAAAAATATGTTGGTTCTCCCTTACCATGAAAACTTGGTTGATATGCCTTCTCTTCTTAAGACTTTTAATATTAAAGTTGTATTCAAAAATCTTGATACAGTAAAAAATCTTTTGATAAAGAATTCCCCCCAAAATGCTGATGGATGTGTCTATAAGATTCCTTGTAAAATTTGCGATGAAGTTTATTACGGTCAAACTGGTAAAAATCTCGAACTAAGATTAAAACATCATAAATATAGCATTAGAACTGGACAAGATTCCAATTCTCTATTTATTCATGTAAGAGATTTTAACCATCCAATTGATTTTCAAAAAGTTGAGAAAGTAGTATCAAGCAAGTCCATGATCGACAGGAATATAATTGAATCTTGTTTCATAAAAAACAGTTTTGACAATAATATGAATATTTCCTTTGGTTTATATAAATTAGATCCATTTATAATTAATAGAATTTGGGAAGAATTTAATAATACACTGGACAAATAATAATTTTAAAAATTTTCTTGGGTAGAATAGTTTGTTGGTGGGTTGTGCAAAGGACCTGTCCAGTTGGGCTGGCGCGCGTCAGGTGTTTAACCGTTGTGGGATCTGATAGTGAGGTGTTGGCCAGACCCCTTATATACTTTCCTTGGATGCTTTACTTTCATAGTTCCTTGATAATGTGAGTAGTCACGAAAGCCCTTGGAATTTCTCTATTCTTTCAGAGTGGATGTCTTGCATATTCTGAAATCACCTGTTTACTGTGATCTTATTGCATATATATATATATATATATATATATATATATATATATATATATATATATATATATATATATATATATATATATATATATATATATATATATATATATTTTTTTTTTTTTTTCAAAAAGTCGGTCGTCTCCCACCGAGGCATATATATATATATATATATATATATATATATATATATATATATATATATATATATATATATATATATATATATATATATATATATATATATATATATATATATATATATATATATATATATATTGCGCCCAGCTTGCGCTAGACGTTGATCCAAGGCAGCCAACTTTCAGGGAGAAGGCTTACAGCTTTATATCTCATCCCCTGCATGCATCAGTCTTAATAGAGATTTTAACAATGCAAGGAATTCGGAAGAGCAGGCGAAATATACACAAACAAAGCCTTCTCCCTGAAAGCTGGCTGCCTTGGATCAACGTCTAGTGCATGCTGGGCGCCAAGGTATTGGTCCAGTGTGGTGAGAATGGTAAAGCACTGCATACCTTGTTCCAAGGTTCGTAGGTTCGAGTCTCCTTCGGCCAGAGATCAGTGTTTGTGTATATTTCGCCTGCTCTTGCAAATTCCTTGCATATTTACAAAAATATAGGGAGGTACCACCTCTAGAACTGGACTGAGGGCCCTCATCCTAAGAGAAGAAAATAACCGTACCTCAGATTCACTGAAGCAGCTGTGCGGTGGGACACCCTTGCAACTCCTCCAGTAGACCAGTTCCTCCCAAAGAGCACACACAGTCCCACTAGAACAAACCGGTCATGGAAAAAATCGCCAACACAGTGGTCACCAAAGCTTCAGGAAGGAACAAAGCTCGTCTCCTAGCCGAGTGCCCAATTCCTCTCCGGGCACTCGGCTCGGCCCACAGGCCATTCGGATTGGTGTTGCTCTTTGCCTGGACGCCCCTATGTTCATCGAACATTCGTGAATTTGCGGCAGCGCGACGGCTGATCACTTTGGACTTCATAGTCTCGTGTGTCACACATCAGAAGTGAAGTATGCTAGACAAGAGGAGGTCAACGACATCATAAAGAGGATCCTCGCCACAGCCCATTGCCCAGCTGACCGGGAATCCCAAGTACAAAGGTCTGTCGGAAGTCAAAAGCGTCGTGATGGAGCCACTGTGCTACCCTGAAAGGATGGTAAGCAGATTGCCTGGGACTACATCTGTGCTGCCACATTGGCAGACATCTACTTGCTATTGTCTGAAGCTGAAAGGGGTGGAGCCACCAGCTACAGGGAGACCCAGAAGACCCG
Source organism: Cherax quadricarinatus (assembly GCF_038502225.1). Taxonomy (NCBI): domain Eukaryota; kingdom Metazoa; phylum Arthropoda; class Malacostraca; order Decapoda; family Parastacidae; genus Cherax; species Cherax quadricarinatus. The sequence goes on from NC_091293.1 coordinate 73,607,818, forward strand.
CAAATATGAAGGACTTTTCCCCTTGTTATAACTTCATCCCAAAATGGTCAGATACCCTTGAAGCATGGGGCAAGTGTGCTCTAAAGTTCCTCAAAGAGCTGGGTGAAAAACTTATCACAGAAACCAAAGATCACAGGACGAAGTATTCGAGATATAGCTCTGAGATGTTATCTATGTTGTTTTACTCCCTATTTCATCATTGTCAATGTATTTTGACTTTATATAAAGTCTACATAGAATATAGAATGTAGGAGTGGTAGGAGAAGACAATATTCAACAGTTCCGGGGAGAACCTTGAGTTTTCCTTGGAGCAAGTTTATTCTTTTCTCTGAGGATGACGGTCCCCATTGATTTTGAAACAGTTGAGACCATGTACACTATAGCGGTCGGTTTGGCCACAAAATATGTATATTCCGTGTAAACTGAGGAGTGTTCCCATTGCTGAAATGGGAACTGTTTGAAGGAAGTCCCCGGAGTGAAGTGCACTCACAGCTTGGAGACGGGCAGTCTCCCTGTCTGATGTTACAGTCCTAAGCATGTTGGCAAGTACCTTTTCAGCGATGGGGCCATCCCAACTTGACTGTTTGTAGGCCAGTGCTGTTCTAGGTTTTGGTGCTGGAGCAGCATGAGTCTCCCATTCAGTAATGGCATTGGTAGGGTAATCTGGGAGTATTTGAGTACTTTCTTCGAGGGAAAGATTCAGTACACTCTCTAGCATGGTCTTAAGGATACTCATATTCCTTGAGTTTCGGACTGCTGTAAGCTGGGGAGCATCTCAGAAAGTAGGTAAATTTTGGGCTTGACAGGCACCTGCTGAGTAGGTAGAAGGCATCATGTGTATCGATGTCTTTCATCCTGCGTTCCATCGTCCTGAGATTTGAAAAAAAAAATTCTACGATCAGATCGATGGCATTGGACCCAAGACAAACACCAAGGAGAGTGCTGTTTGCTGGATCAATGGCTCGTGCTCCTGGTAAAACAGCATTAATGTTCTGGATCATCTGTCGATTGATAGAAACTATTTCACATTTGGTGGGGTTTAAAGATAGGCCCAGGCTCTCTCTCATGTCTTCAATTTTTCTGATGTCCTCTAGGAGAGATTCTATAGTGCCAGCTAAGGTACCATCATCCAAGAACCAGATATTGAGCTCATTGGAGAGCTCTTCTGTGACTTCCTTGATGACTAAACAGAATAGAAAGGGGACGAGAGGGTCTCCCTGTTACACACCCTCACACGAGTCAGTTTCATGGTCCCCAAACAACAGTTTAGGGGATAGAGGGAAGGGACGTATCTAGAAACTGCGTGGAGAGAAGCATCCCTTCTGACTAAATTGAAAGCGTTGGCAAAGTCCAATTTGATTAAGGCTTTTTCATAGGACATGTTGTTGATATATACTCGTGATGCGTGGGCAGCTGCTTCACAGCCTTGTTGACCACCAAAACCGAGCTGAGTTGGTTTCGACACTGAGGCAGGCTTTTGATTCACCATTCTCACTGCAGCCTTGGCGACCATGCACACTGCAATGGGCCTGATTCCTCCATCCTTTTTCTGGAGGGCACACAGTGAGGCACCAAAGAAAAGGGGTCTAATGGCCTCTGGGACACTGCCAGAGAGGCACGTATTGGAAAATTTGGTAAGTTCAGACAGCAGCCTTTCTGAAACATCACCAAGTGCTGGACTGAGTATTTGTTTTAAGTGTTGAGGCCTTAAACCGGTGAAACCTCCTGCTGAGCCCTGTGGAAATGACATAGCAGCTTTATACACATCAGCATCCTGTAAGGTTAAATGTTCTTCGCCTGCTGCATTGTCAGGGAGGCCAATGTTGGTGCTGGGAGCCCTGGGTGGATGTTTGTACTTCAAGGCGTGTGCTGTAATGACGTCCTTTGGAGCGATGGTATCCTCACTGGTTATAAGCCTCAGAGCTCCAATAGTATTACCCTCTTCTATTTATTTATTTTTTTTTTTTTTTTGCAAATTTGGGCTCTGATTTTTGAGGCGTCAGGTGTCCTCTTGTTGGCATTTGCCCGGTGGGTGTTTGTCGCCCTAGGGGAGAGACGGACGAGGTTGTCATCTCTAAGGAATGCATTTATTGCCCTAATAACTTATGTTGCTAGTGACTTGTCCCTCGTTGGTGGGACAGCCAAACAGGCATTGCCAAATAGCAGTAGGTTGTTAGCAGGAGCATCGTTGACTTTCTTCAAGAGGCCAGCGAATTTGCTAGCAGCATGAGGGCGAGCTGCTTTGGGGATGTGTGTCAGCGTCCTTGTGGATGTCAATTTGATTGCAGATTTTAGGTCCTCTGTAGAGGTGAAGTCATGGTAGCTGTCAGCTCTGTCTGCTGAGAGGGACTGTTGGTTGTTCCCGTTTGGAGCTCTCCTTGAGTCTAGACAACCACTGTGTGCACGGATGTTGCCAGTTGAGGGATTGAGTGCACATTCCCTGTGGCACACCTGGCAGATGACTCGTGGACGGATTCCTCGGCGTTGGCTCTGTCGTGGAGATTCCTGGAAACTCGGCACTTCTTGTGACATTGCTGACATTGTAGGGGTGGGAGGACGCCAGCTGTGGGGTAACGGGTGAAGGACAGGGTAGATGCATGGGGGATAAGGGTGGGGGAGTTGCTAGCGGTAGTGTAATTGATGGGGCACTAAACGGCAACACTCTTGGTCAGGAAGTCAGGAGGAAAAAAATTATTCATTTTGGGATTAAACTTACCTTGCCAAAATCGGTAAGACCGAAGTTTTCTGTTTTCTTGGCATCCGGAGACTGTCTCTCTATCACAGAGGAGGTGGCCCTGTAGGGGGAAATGAGAGACAATCAGCAATTCTCTTCTCTCTCTCTTTTTCTGTTTCTCCATCTCGCTCTCTCTCCTATTCCTCTCTCACACTAATTTTTCTTTGCCTCTCATTTTCTTCAACTTCTCTCTCTAACTCTTGCCTTCTTCTCTCGCTCTTTCTTCCCCCGCTAACAAGTTGAATAGATATCTGCTATGTAAGCACATTTTCTCTCCCTGGTCTAATGAGAATCAGGATTATCTTCTTTTTCCTAACAAGCTGACAGCTTTTCAGGACAAAAATAGATGCGAAAGAAATAAAAAAAGTGAATTTACCTACACTTTCCTAGATATATAAGTATACGAGGTACGATGTGGGGCGTGATATTAGCAGTTTGTTGGAACAGTATTAGTAGATTATAGGTTGATGGGTAGACTTTTGACTGCCTGATTTTAGAGTGGAGGCTGATATACCATATCATTATTTAATTGAAGCTACAATGAGAGTAAAATATAGATGGGAAACAAAGACAAAATCATCGATGTGCAAGAGAGAAATATAAGTTTATTAATTTAAACAGGAGATAGGGTAAGATATCAGGTAGAGGAGGAATATGGTAGATTGACTAATGCAGTGTTAGATTGCGCAATAAAAGTTTGTGGATATAGGAGGAGGTTGGGTGCAGGAGGAATGAGGAGCGATTGATGGAATGTCAAGAAATGGAGGATGGGGAGAAATAAATTGGCAAATTAAAGATTTTTAAATGAATAAGTGATATGCGGAGGGAGGAGTATATGGAGAGCAAGAGAGAGAGGTGGACGGAATGCGAAAGGACAGCTAATGAGACACTGATAGAGGTTTTAGCAACAAATTTTCCTGAGAATAAGAAAAATGTTTGGGAGTGAGATCAAAAAGTTGCAAAAGCCTAGATAACAAATGCATTTATAGTTAAAAACAAATGAGGTGTACCATTAGATGTAGAAGTGACGAACGGAAAAGATTGAGGGACTATTTTGAGTTGTTGCTGAATGCTGAAGAGAGCGAGACAATGATTTGTTGTATTGGACAAGGAGGTATAGCACCACTGAGGAGTGAGGAAGAGCCAGATGTGTGTGGGAGATGCGTGAGACTATCGGATAAATGAAAGGGACCAAAGCAGCTGGGATAGATGGAATTAAGACAGAAATATTAAAAGCAAATGGGAATATTGTGTTGGAATTAATGGTGCATTTTTTTCAATATGTGCATGAAAGGGAAAAGGTGCCTGAGGAGTGGCAGTGAGCGTGCATAGTTTGCATGTATACAGGAAAACAAGATAAAAGAGAGTGTAAGAATTTAAGGAAATTAGCATGTATATTATAATTATTATTGAAAAAATTATGGGTAATACATAGAGTAGGATTTCAGAGAAACAAGGAAGATGTAGGAATGTTGGAAATGTGAAGACCAAGTGTTTACATAGCTGAACAATACTCTGATAAAGGTAAGCAACTTTTCATTTCACTTTTGGATTTAGAAAAGGCATATCGTAGAGTGGAAAGGAGAGCAACGCTACAGATGTTGCAGATATATAGAATAGATGGTGAGTTACTTAGAGTAGTAAAGAGCTTCCATATGTATAGAGAGACATTATAGGAAGCTTATTTTTATTATTATTATTATTATTATTATTATTATATATATATATATA
>NC_091293.1:73619782-73694782 GCF_038502225.1 Cherax quadricarinatus
GAAACTGTTGTATAGCCACATCAGGAGGAAGACAACAGTCAAAGACCAGGTGATCAGATTAAGGACAGAAGGTGGAGAACTCACAAGAAATGATCAGGAGGTATGTGAGGAGCTGAACAGGAGATTTAAGGAAGTTTTTACAGTAGAGACAGGAAGGGCTGTGGGAAGACAGAACAGAAGGGAACATCAAGAGGGAATATACCAACAAGTGTTGGATGACATACGAACAACTGAGGAGGAGGTGAAGAAGCTCTTAAGTGACCTTGACACCTCAAAGGCGATGGGACCGGACAACATCTCCCCATGGGTCCTTAGAGAAGGAGCAGAGATGCTGTGTGTGCCTCTAACCACAATCTTCAACACATCCCTTGAAACTGGGCAACTACCTGAGAAATGGAAGACAGCTAATGTAGTCCCCATATTTAAGAAAGGAAACAGAAACGAGGCACTAAACTACAGACCTGTGTCTCTGACATGTATTGTGTGCAAAGTCATGGAGAAGATTATCAGGAGGAGAGTGGTCGAACACCTGGAAAGGAACAAGATTATAAATGAAAACCAGCATGGGTTCATGGAAGGCAAATCTTGTATCACAAACCTCCTGGAGTTTTATGACAAGGTAACAGAAGTAAGACATGAGAGAGAGGGTTGGGTAGATTGCGTTTTCCTAGACTGCAGGAAGGCCTTTGACACAGTTCCCCACAAGAGATTAGTGCAGAAGCTGGAGGATCAGGCACACGTAAAAGGAAGGGCACTGCAATGGATAAGGGAATACCTGACAGGGAGGCAGCAACGAGTCATGGTACGTGAAGAGGTATCACAGTGGGCGCCTGTTACGAGCGGGGTCCCGCAGGGGTCAGTTCTAGGACCAGTGCTATTTTTGATATATGTGAACGACATGATGGAAGGAATAGACTCTGAAGTGTCCCTGTTCGCAGATGACGTGAAGTTGATGAGAAGAATTAAATTGGACGAGGATGAGGCAGGACTGCAAAGAGACCTGGAGAGGCTGGACATGTGGTCCAGTAACTGGCTTCTCGAATTCAATCCAGCCAAATGCAAAGTCATGAAGATTGGGGAGGGGCAAAGAAGACCGCAGACAGAGTATAGGCTAGGTGGACAAAGACTACAGACCTCACTCAGGGAGAAAGACCTTGGGGTGACCATAACACCGAGCACATCACCGGAGGCACACATCAACCAAATAACCGCTGCAGCATACGGGCGCCTGGCAAACCTGAGAATAGCGTTCCGATACCTTAATAAGGAATCGTTCAAGACACTGTACACTGTGTATGTTAGGCCCATACTGGAGTATGCAGCACCAGTCTGGAACCCACACCTGGTCAAGCACGTCAAGAAGTTAGAGAAAGTACAAAGGTTTGCAACAAGGCTAGTCCCAGAGCTCAAGGGAATGTCGTACGAGGAAAGGTTAAGGGAAATCGGACTGACGACACTGGAGGACAGAAGGGTCAGGGGAGACATGATAACGACATACAAGATACTGCGGGGAATAGACAAGGTGGACAGAGATAGGATGTTCCAGAGAGGGGACACAGGGACAAGGGGTCACAACTGGAAGCTGAAGACTCAGACGAGTTACAGGGACGTTAGGAAGTATTTCTTCAGTCATAGAGTTGTCAGCAAGTGGAATAGCCTAGCAAGTGAAGTAGTGGAGGCAGGAACCATACATAGTTTTAAGAAGAGGTATGACAAAGCTCAGGAAGCAGAGAGAGAGAGGATCCAGTAGCGATCAGTGAAGAGGCGGGGCCAGGAGCTGAGTCTCGACCCCTGCAACCACAATTAGGTGAGTACAATTAGGTGAGTACACACACACACACACACACACACACACACACACACACACACAACACACACACACACACACACACACACACACACACACACACACACACACACACACACACACACACACAGGGGGGTTTGTAAAAAAAAGAACCCGGCCAGTGGAAGTGACCTTCAAGGCAGAATCGACTCGGAACAGGATCCTGCAGGAGAAAGCACGATTAAGGGACATGCCGGCATACAGGAAGGTGTATCTCGACCGCGACAGAACACAAGAAGAAAGGCAGAAACTGAAAGAGATGGTACAAAGGCGAAAGGAGGAAAGAGAGGGGATGGAGAAGACAGACAGGAGATCCCAGACCCAGGAAGAAGATCAAATGCAGCCTCCCTCACAACTTCCTATAGAAGCCTTCCAACCAGGTCAACCCCAGTGCAACCAAACACTCTAAACCAAAACATCCATGCCACATCCAATGCCCCCACCCACTGCATTACAAACTCCACCCCAACAGCAACCACCCATAGTTCCTTTTCAGGTCTCCCACTTCCCCAACCCCAATACTCCTCCCAGATCACAGTCTTAGAAAAGAAGTTGAAGGTGTTGTATACAAATGCAGATGGAATAACAAATAAGTATGAGGAGTGGCACGAAAGAATCAAGGAGACATCCCCAGACATAATAGCACTCACAGAAACAAAACTCACCAGAATAATAACAGATTCAATCTTTCCATCCGGATATCAAATCCTCAGGAAAGACAGAGGGAGGAGAGGGGGAGGAGGCGTTGCACTGCTCATTAAAAACCAGTGGGGTTTTGAGAAAATGGAAGGAATGGATGGCACGGGCGAAAGGGGCTACTTAGTAGGAACAATCCAGTCAGAGGGACATAAGGTGATAATTGCAGTAATGTACAACCCACCACAGAATTGCAGGAGGCTAAGAGAAGAAAACAATGAGAGCAACAGAGCAATGGTCGACACACTAGCCGAGGTGGCCAGGAGAGCACACATGGGGGGAGCAAAGTTACTAGTTATGGGTGATTTCAATCACAAGGAGATTGACTGGGAAAACCTGGAGCCCCATGGGGGTCCCGAAACATGGAGAGCCAAGATGATGGATGTGGTACTGGAAAGCCTCATGCATCAACATGTTAGAGACACTACCAGAGAGAGAGGAGAGGATCAACCAGCAAGACTGGACCTTGTATTCACCTTGAGTAGTTCGGACATCGAGGATATCATGTATGAAAGGCCCCTGGGAGCTAGTGATCATGTGGTTCTGTGCTTCGACTACATAGTTGAGCTTTAAGTGGAGAGAGTAGCAGGAATAAGGAGGGAAAAGCCAAACTACAAAAGGGGGAACTACTCAGGCATGAGGAACTTACTTCAAAACATTCAGTGGGAGAGGGAACTGACAGGAAAACCAGTACAAGATATAATGGACTATGTGGCAGGAAAATGCAAGGAGGCAGAGGAGAGATTTGTTCCCAAGGGAAACAGAAATAATGGGAAGAACAGAACGAGTCCTTGGTTCACCCAAAGGTGTAGGGAGGCAAAAACTAGGTGTACTAGAGAATGGAAAAGGTACAGAAGACAGAGAACTCAGAAAAATAAAGAGATTAGCCGAAGAGCCAGAAACGAATATGCACAGATAAGAAGGGAGGCTCAGCGACAATATGAAAATGACATAGCATCGAAAGTCAACACTGACCCGAAGCTGTTGTACAGCCACATCAGGAGGAAAACAACAGTCAAGGGGCAGGTAATCAGACTGAGTAAGGGTGATGGAGAATTCACAAGAAACGACAGAGAGGTATGTTAGGAGCTCAACACGAGATTTAAAGAAGTATTTACAGTGGAAAGCAGTAGGACTCCAGGAAATCAGAACAGGGTGGTACACCAGCAAGTGCTGGATGAGGTACATATAACCAAGGAGGAGGTGAACTTGACACCTCAAAGGCGGTGGGACCAGACAACATCTCTCCGTGGGTCCTTAAAGAGGGAGCAGAGATATTGTGTATTGTGTGCCATTAACAAAGATCTTCAAAACATCATTTAAAACTGGGCAACTCCCTGAGGTATGGAAGATGGTAAATGTAGTCCCAATTTTTAAAAAGGGAGACAGACCTGAGGCACTAAACTACAGACCTGTATCACTAACGTGTATAGTATGCAAGGTCATGGAGAAGATCATCAGGAGGAGAGTGGTGGAGCACCTGGAAAGAAACAAGTGTATAATTGACAACCAGCACGGTTTCCGGGAAGGAAAATCCTGTGTCACGAACCTACTAGAGTTTTATGACAAGGTGACAGAAGTAAGACAAGAGAGAGAGGGGTAGATCGACTGCATTTTTTTTGGACTGCAAGAAGGCCTTCGACACAGTTCCTCAAAAGAGGTTACTGCAAAAGCTAGAGGATCAGGCACACATAACAGGAAAGGCACTGCAATGGATCAGAGAATACCTGACAGGGAGGCAACAACGAGTCATGGTACGTGACGAGGTATCAGAGTGGGCGCCTGTGACAAGCGGGGTTCCACAGGGGTCAGTCCTAGGACCTGTGCTGTTCTTGGTATATGTGAACGACATAACGGAAGGGATAGACTCAGAAATGTCCATGTTTGCAGATGATGTGAAGTTAATGAGAAGAATAAAATCGGATGAGGATCAGGCAGGACTACAAAGAGACCTGGACAGGCTACAAGCCTGGTCCAGCAACTGGCTCCTTGAGTTTAACCCTGCCAAATGCAAAGTCATGAAGATTGGGGAAGGGCAAAGAATACCGCAAAAAAATATAGTTTAGATGGCCAAAGACTGCAAACCTCACTTAAGGAAAAAGATCTGGGGGTGAGTATAACACCGAGCATATCTCCCGAGGCGCACATCAATCAGATAACTGCTGCAGCATACGGGCGCCTGACAAACCTACGGATAGCGTTCTGATACCTCAGTAAGGATTCGTTCAAGACTCTGTATACCATTTACGTCAGGCCCATACTGGAGTATGCAGCACCAGTTTGGAATCCACACCTAGTCAAGCACGTCAAGAAATTAGAGAAAGTGCAAAGGTTTGCAACAAGACTAGTCCCAGAGCTACGGAGATTGTCCTACGAAGAAAGGTTGAGGGAAATCGGCCTGGCGACACTGGAGGACAGGAGGGTCAGGGGAGACATGATAACGACATATAAAATACTGCGCGGAATAGACAAGGTGGACAAAGACGGGATGTTCCAGAGAAGGGACACAGACACAAGAGGTCACAATTGGAAGTTGAAGACTCAGATGAATCAAAGGGATGTTAGGAAGTATTTCTTCAGTCAGGCCGTGGAATAGCCTAGAAAGTGATGTAGTGGAGGCGGGAACCTTACATAGTTTTAAGGCGAGGTATGATAAAGCTCATGGAGCATGGAGAGAGAGGACCTAGTAGCAATCAGCGAAGAGGCTGGGCCAGGAGCTATGAATCGACCCCTGCAACCACAAATAGGTGAGTACACACACACAAACGCACACAAACACGAACACACACACACACGAACACACACACACACACACACACACACACACACACACACACACACACACACACACACACACACACGAAGAGGCGGGGCCAGGAGCTAGGACTCGATCCCTGCAACCACAAATAGGTGAGTAAATAGGTGAGTACACACCATTATCAATGATGTTATATAACGATAAACTTGTTAAAAGGCCACAATACAGTTTATGAAATATTATAGGAAGAAAATGTGATTGTCAAGACACTGAAATATTATCTGGAGAGGATGAGCTCAGATGCGCTAGAAGTTCGCTCTTGACTCGTTATATTAAGAAAGAGGGGAAGAAAATGCTAGGTAGAAACAGAGGCGCTGTCTCTACACACGAAGATTGAGAATTACAAAACTTCTCAAAAGCTACAGACTTTCCGGAGAACGAAAAGGAACACTGTCATTGTGGTACAGCAGTATGGTCGTCGGGCAGCCTCGAGTACACTGTAAACAGCTACTAGTTAAAAACATCAGCTAATCAGGGTTGACCTCCAGACAACCTGGCCTCATACCTACGCTCTAATCTGGAGGACAGTCCCTCACTAGCTCTGGTTGATTATAAATACTATATTTTCTAATATGCTATCTGACTACATTGCTGCTCTGTTGTACACTCTGCAAGCACTGTAAATTATGGTGTTGGGAAAATACAGGTAGTCATAAAGCTCCCTTTGGTGTTTGCCTTTGCCTCCATTACTCCTTGATCATTCCTCTACAGGTGACTTGTCCTACGGCCAGGTACTACAAGCCTTCTAATTGTACCTGTGTTCATAATACTATTAAAGCCACTTATTCTCTCCTGGATGGAATACTGCAAACCTGGAGAATGTGTGAAGAATCTTTAGTGCTCACACAAGTTACTGGGAACTTTTGAAGCCCTTCGACCTGCGTCCCTTGGAATGTTGATAGGAGAGATATACAATAAACTAAACCTGGACAGCGCTTTAGGGATTGGTCCCAAATCTACACACTTGAATCATTCACCATGAAAGGAAGAGGCTCTGCAGATGATGCAAAATAATCCCCCGTGCATCACACACACATACACACACACACACACACACATTCCCTTAAAGAGGGAGCAGAAATGCTGTGTGTACCACTAACCACAATCTTCAACACATCCCTTGAAACTGAGCAACTACCTGAGGTATGGAAGACGGCAAATGTTGTTCCCATATTTAAAAAAAGGAGACAGAAAAGAGGCACTAAACTATAGACCAGTATCATTGACGTGTATAGTATGCAAAGTCATGGAGAAGATTATCAAGAGGAGAGTGGTGGAGCACCTGGAACGGAACAAGAGTATAAACGCCAACCAGCACGGATTCACGGAAGGCAAATCCTGTGTCACAAATCTACTTGAGTTTTATGATAAAGTAACAGAAATGAGACACGAGAGAGAGGGGTGGGTTGATTGCATCTTCTTGGACTACAAGAAGGCCTTCGACACAGTTCCTCACAAGAGATTAGTGCAGAAGCTAGAGGATTAGGCGCATATAACAGGAAGGACACTGCAATGGATCAGAGAATACCTGGCAAGGAGGCAACAACTAGTCATGGTACGTGATGAGGTATCACAGCGGGTACCTGTGACAAGCGGGGTCCCACAGGGGTCGGTCCTAGGACCAGTGCTATTTTTGGTATATGTGAATGACATGATGGAAGGGTTAGACTCAGAAGTGTCCCTGTTCGCAGATGATGTGAAGTTAATGAGGAGAATTAAATCAGATGAGGATCAGGTAGGACTTCAAAGAGACCTGGACAGGCTGGACACATGGTCCAGCAACTGGTTCTCGAATTTAATTCCGCCAAATGCAAAGTCATGAAGATCGGGGAGGGGCAAAGAAGACCACAGACGGAGTATAGGCTAGGTGGCCAAAGACTGCAAACCTCGCTCAAGGAGAAAGATCTTGGGGTGAGTATAACACCGAGCACGTCTCCGGAAGCACACATCATCCAGATAACTGCTGCAGCATATGGGCGCCTGGCAAACCTGAGAATAGCGTTCCGATACCTTAGTAAGAATCGTTCAAGACACTGTACACCGTGTACGTCAGGCCCATACTGGAGTATGCAGCACCTGTTTGGAACCCGCACTTGATCAAGCACGGCAAGAAACTAGAGAAAGTGCAAAGGTTTGCGACAAGGTTAGTTCCAGAGCTAAGGGGAATGTCCTACGAAGAAAGGTTAAGGGAAATCGGCCTGACGACACTGAAGGACAGGAGGGTTAGGGGAGACATGATAACGACATACAAAATACTGCGTGGAATAGACAGGGTGGACAGAGACAGGATGTTCCAGTGAGGGGACACAAAAAGAAGGGGCCAAAATTGAAAGTTGAAGACCCACATGAGTCAAAGGGATGTTAGGAAGCATTTCTTCAGTCATAAAATAGTCAGAAAGTGAAATAGCCTAGCAAGTGAGGTAGTGGAGGCAGGAACCATATATAGCTTTAAGATGAGGTATGATAAAGCTCATGGAGCAGGGAGAGAGAGGACCTAGAAACAATCAGTGAAGAGGCGGGGCCAGGAGTTGAGTCTCGACCCCTGCAACCACAATTAGGTGAGTACAATAAGGTCAGTACATAGACACACACACACACACACACACACACACACACACACACACACACACACACACACACACACACACACACACACACACACACTCACACGCACACACACACACACACACACACACACACACACACACACACACACACACACACACACACACACACACACACACACACACACACACACACACACACACACACACACACACTCACCAGGGAGTGTTGCAGGCGTGGGTGAGGGTGAGGTAACGGACCCCAAGCTCGTACATCATCCTCAGAGAGCCGAAGCTGTTGCTGATGCCGTGACCTCCCTCGATAGCGATCAGACTGGCGATCTTGCCCTTCTTAAACACCGTCTTGATGTCTGCAACCAAGGAACAACAAGTTTGGTGAAAGAAACAACAGACGTGGAAAAAAGTCAAAGGATTGATACGAAGAGAAACTGGTTGAGTAAGACGCATGTGCAACTTTCAGGTATTTTTATCCCCCCAAACTTTTCGCCGTCAAAGCAAACTTCTTCAGTCGAATACAGAGGTGACTAGGCATGAATATAACAGAGGCAGTGAAGAAGTTGATATGACCACCTCAAAACAACTTCAAGGTTGTGGCGCTGGTTACATTTTCTTCACCTCTCCACTTCTCTCTCCATATTTAGTCAAATCTGTATTTGACTGGAGAAACTTACTAAATAGGCGAAACGTATCGGAAACAAAGAAACATAACTATTGGGCATGTGTCTCACTAATCCATCATCGATGCTTTACATCATTATTATAATAATACGAAGAGATGTAATTGCATGGTTGATATAAATTTAGAGAGAGGGTTGACAGCAACCAGAAAGAGAGACGATTGGTTCATTGCAAATACGGAAGAGAATTTTCTGATTGATTAAAATATACGGAAGATAGAAGGATGAATGATAATGAAAAATACGACTCATCGATTGAGTGATGAGATGTTCTATTGGAACAGAAACAGGTGAATGATTACTTGATAAAAGTTACATTGGTCATGGGAACAATGTAGTGTAACTTCCACCACTGGACGAGGGAACATGATAGCCGTTTTTTCTACGCCCATGAATATGTAGGAACAAGATAGCGTGACTTTCTACCAGTGTGTACGTGGGAACAAGATAGTGTGACTTTCTACCGGTGTGTACGTGGGAACAGAACGTGTGACTTTCTACTAGTGTGTACGGGGGAACAAGATAGTGTGACTTTATACCAGTGTGTACGTGGGAACAAGATAGTGTGACTTTCTACCAGTGTGTATGTGGGAACAAGATAGTGTGACTTTCTACCAGTGTGTACGTGGGAACAAGATTATTTAGAATGTAGTGTCTGTAACCATGTTAGAGACCATCTCCAACACCTGCCACCACACCTGTCTCCACACCTGCCACCACACCTGCCACCACACCTGCCACCACGCCTACCAACACACTTTCCTTCACGCCTGCCACCACATCTGTCACCACACCCACCAACACACTTGCCACCACACCTGCCACTTCACCTACCAACACACTTGCCACCACACCTGAACACAACATCGGCCGCAACACCTGCCTTCACACCTGTCACCACACCTACCACCACACCTGCCACCACACCTACCACCACACTTACCAATACACCTACCACTACACTTGTCAACACACCTACCACCACACTTGCTACCACACCTACCACCATACTTGTCAAAACACCTACCACTACACTTGTCAACACACTTACCACCACATTTGTCACCACACCTACCATCACACTTGTCGACGCACCTACCACTACACTTGTCACCACACCTACCACCACACTTGTCAACACACCTTCCACTATACTTGTCACCACACCTACCACCACACTTGCCACCACACCTACCTCCAAAGTTGTCAACACACCTACCACCACACTTGTCAACACACCTACCACCACACTTGTCAACACCCCTACCACCACATTTGTCACCACACCTACCACCACACTTGTCAACACACCTTCCACTATACTTGTCACCACACCTACCACCACACTTGCCACCACACCTACCACCAAAGTTATCAACACACCTACCACCACACTTGTCAACACCTACCACCACACTTGCCAACACATCTACCACCACACTTGTCAACACACCTACCACCACACTTGCCAATACACCTACCACAACACCTGCTTCAACACCTGCCACCATCAATGATACCACACATGCCACCCAAAAAGTTTCTTTTCTTATGCCAAACCCAAGTTGAGAATAACATCCAGTATTGGGCCCCTATATAGACGAGATAGCTCCTACACCTATGACAGCAAGGAAATGAGTGAGTTACTTAACTCCCAGTATGACTCAGTTTTTAGCGGACCTAAATGAATTTTTTATGACCGAGACTCAGAATTTGGTAGATTGAAATTTATCTGATATTATCCTAACATTACATGACTTCGAAAAGGCGAGAAATGACATGCTCATCCACTCTGCCCCAGGCCCAGACTCGTGGAACTCCGTGTTCATCAAGAACTATAAGAAGCCCCTATCACATGCTTTTAGCATTCTATGGAGAAGAAGCATGGACACATGGATTATCCAACAGCAGCTAAGAACAACAGACATAGCCCTACTCCACAAAGGAGGCAGTACAGCAATATCAAAGACCTACTTACACAACCCAGGGCAACATGGGTTTAGAGCAGATCGCTCCTGCCTGTCCCAACTACTGGACCACTATTACAAAGACCTGGATGCTCTTGAAGACAAACAAAACGCAGATGTAGTATACACAGACTTTTTGCGAATGCATTCGACAAGTGCGACCACGGCGTAGTACCGCACAACATGCGTGATAAAGGAATAACAGGAAAAGTTGGTAAATGGATCTATAATTTCCTAGTAAACAGAGTAAAGTCTGAGACGGCTACAGTGAAAAGTTCTGTTCCACAAGGCACAGTACCTGCCCCCATCCTGTTCCACATCCTAATATGTGACATAGACAGGGAAGTAAGCCGCAGCACCGTGTTTTCCTTCGCAGATAACGCTCTAAATTGCATTAAGTGTCCTCCTTTGAAGACACTGCAAGACTCCAGGCGGACATCAACCATATCTTTAAATGAGCAGCAGAAAGCGATGTGAAGGTCAATGAGAAATTTCAATTACTCCGATTTGGAAAAACGAGAGAAAATTAAAATTATATAGGAGTATAAAACAAATTCCAACCATGCAATACGGCGATAAACTAGTGTAAAAGACCTGAGAGTGATAATGTCAGAGGATCTCGCATCTAAAGACCACAACATTGTATCAATCGCATCTGCTAGAAAAATGACAGGATGGATAATGAGAATCTTCAAAACTAGGGATGCCAAGCCAATGATGACACTCTTCAGGTCACATGTTCTATCTAGGCTGGAATATTGCTGCACGCTAACACTGTATTTCAAGGCAGGTGAAATTACTAGCCTAGAATATGTACAGAGAACCTTCACGGCACACAAAAGTACTTGGGACGGTTGAAGTTCCTCGACCTGTACTCACTAGAACACAGGCGGGACAGATACATGATTATATACACTTGGAAAATGCTAGAAGGATTAGCACCAAATTTGCACACGAGAATCCCTCTCTATGAAAGAAAAAGGCTTGTTAGGCGATTCAACATTACCCCAGTGAAAAGCAGGGGCGCCACTAGCACAATAAGACACAACACAATAAGTGTCAGGGGCCAATGACTATTCAACTGCCTCGCAACATCCGTAAAAGGAATTACCAATAGACCCTTGGCTGTCTTCAAGAGGGCTCTGAACGGGCACCTAAAGTCAGTGCCTGATCAACCAGGCTGTGATTCGTACGTCGGTTTACGGGCAACCGACAGTAATAGCCTGGTTGATCAGGCCCTGATCCACCATGAGACCTGGTCACAGATCAGGTTGCGGGGGCGTTGACCCCCGAAACCCTCTCCACGTATTCCAAGTATACATCGGCCACAACACCTGCCATCACATCTGCCACCACACCTGCCACACTTGCTATCACAACTATCCCCCTACACCTACCATACACCTGCCTCCACACTTACTACCACACCTGCCACCACACCTGCCACTACACCTGCCACCACACCTGCCACCACACCTGACATCACACCTATCTTACAGCTATCTGTCTTACAGTGCTAGATAATTCTCCTTCACCCACATATCCGTCTGACGGTGACAGATGTTGTCTTATAGTGCCAGATAATTGTTTCACGATGATAGATATGCCTCGAAGATATATATATGTATATATATATACATATATATATATGCAAAACAACCACTCTGAAAGAATAGAGAAAATCCAAGCGCTTTCGTGACTACTCACATTATCAGTTCCTTGATAATGTGAGTAGTCACGAAAGCGCTTGGATTTTCTCTATTCTTTCAGAGTGGTTGTTTTGCATATTCTGAAATCACCTGTTTACTGTGATCTTATTGCACATATATATATATATATATATATATATATATATATATATATATATATATATATATATATATATATATATATATATATATATATATATATATATATATATGCATATAAACAGAGAGAGAGAGAGAATGTGTGTGTTTGTGTGTGTGTGTGTTTGTGTGTCTGGGTGTGTTTGTGTGTGTGTGTGTGTGTGTGTGTGTGTGTGTGTGTGTGTGTGTGTGTGTGTGTGTGTGTGTGTGTGTGTGTGTGAGAGAGAGAGAGAGAGAGAGAGAGTGCGTGTGTGTGTGTGTGTGTGTGTCTTACAGTGCCAGATACGTCTCCCAGTACCACATATCTCTCTCACGGTGCCAGATATTTGTCTCCCGGTGCCTGATTCGTCACACGATGCCAAATATCTGGCAGTCTTGTGAATTCTTATTCCCATCCATTTTCCTTTCTTGGCGGGTGTAAGATCTGGATAAACACTTGTTGATGATATGAATATTGTGGGTTACAAAACCTTTGATTTTTCTCCAGTAATCGGAGGTTCGAGCTTCAGTGTTTTCCGATTGCTACCGTGTTTTCCGGCATATAAGGCGCAGGAATATATAAGACTTGTATCGTTACCTTACTAAACAACTGCTAAAGCGTAACTCAAAGCCTGATCTTGCATATAAGACGCAGGCTGATTTTCCAAGACATTTTTGTGAAGAAAATAGTGACCCTTATATGCCAGAAAATGCAGTGTTAATATTCTCTGATATTTTATTTTATCTTCTTCGTCTCTCTCTCTCTCTCTCTCTCTCTCTCTCTCTCTCTCTCTCTCTCTCTCCCTCTCTCTCATTTATGCCTGAGTTTTTACAGAGGTGGGTTAACCCTACCTATAATGACAAGATCTCTAGTGTTATTTAGCTCAGCTTACTTGAAAGCATTATCCACCATTACCTTTATTTGATTTTTATTGTTATGAAATGTACAAATAGGAAACAGAACGAGGTTGGAGCCAGATGTCGGCCAGGGATTTCATTTCTCAACTGACTATACGACCTTGTTCCGGACTCGAGTAGTCTTGGTATGAATGATCTCAGATGAAGTGATGTTCTTGAGAAAAGTACAGCCAGATTATAGTTGCTGTTTGCTGCCCGTTTTGTGGTATGGAAATTGTCGTCTTGTCCACGGATTGGAACCAAATGAGGTACATTAATATTATCTGCCTTGTACAAAGCTCACCCACCTCTCTCTTACCTTTATACCTTTGAAGAGTTTCGAGAGTTTTACTACTTTTGGAGCCCCGCCATGGGCCAGGCTCGTCTGGTGCTTGCCTGGTCAACCAGGCTGCTGCTGCTGCAGGCCCGCTGCCCCACATATCCATCACAGCCTGGTTGATCAGGCACCTGGTGAAGATACTTGACCAGTTTCCTCTTGAAGGCTTCTACACTTGTTCCAGCCGTGCTTCTGATATCTTCTGGTAATATGCTGAATAGTCAGGGACCCCTAATGTTGATACAGTGTTGCCTTATTGTCCCCACTGCACCCTGTTCCACACTGGGTTTATTTTGCACTTCGTCCCATATCTCTCACCCAAGTATGTTATGGCAGTGTGCAGAGTTGGGACCAGGCCCTCGAGTACTTTCCAGATATATATTATCATGTATCTCTCCTCGCTCTATTGAGTACATGTTGATGACTTTAAGGTATTCCCAGTTATTTAGGTGCTTTACTGGCTCAATGTGAGCGTAAACGATATCTTTATTTGTTCCAGCTCTGATATTTCTCCTGCTCTAAACGGGGCCATCAGCACTGAGCAGTATTCTAAATGAGGGAGCACTAGCGATTTGAAGAGTGTCACCAATGGCATTTCCCTTGTTTTAAAAGTTCTCAATACCCATCCCGTCATCCTTCTGGCTGTCGTGATCTTTGTCTTGTTATGGTCTTTAAAAGAAATGTCAGCTGACATATTTATTCCCAGGTCTTACACGTGTTCCTTACGTTCTATTTGGTGATCCTCTTGAGTTTTTGAATATAGTGCTCCTTTTGAGTTCTTCATTCTTTCCATACCTAAGCAGCTGGAACTTATCACCAATGAACGTCATGTTGTTCGTCACTGCCAACTGGAAAACTCTGCTTATGTCTTCCTGTAATTTTTCAGTGTCATCTACCGTAGTGACTTTCATGCTTATTTTAGTGTCATCTGCAAATGATGATATAAAAGTGTGACGGGTGTTTTTATCTATGTCTGCTATGAGGATGATAAACAGCAGAGGTGCCAGGACAGTGTTCTGTGTGATAGGAACCCGAGAATCCTTCTGCCTACCTTCCCCAGATTTCAACATTGTTCCATACATTCTTACCACTGCTCCAGCAATACTGTCATAGTGCCTAGAGACCATCATCATTTGTGTTTCCTTAGAATCAAATATAAACTGCCATCGCTTTCCCAATTTCCCAAGGCTGGTATAACTTTAAGATGGTGATTGATGTAGCTCAGAACAGCTGGTATTCGTTTATTCTCTATCTGTCTGTCCGTTTCTCTCTCTCTCTCTCTCTCTCTCTCTCTCTCTATCTCTCTCTCTCTCCCTCTCTATCTATCTATCTATCTATCTATCTATCTATCTATCTAAGTATCTATCTCTCCGACTCTGCCTCTTGATCTCATACAAGGAAACAAATAAACAGAAAGTTAAATACCTTCATGTATACTAGAGAGACAAAGTCACTAACTTTTCTTCATGGGAGTAAGTAAGCAAAAAGTTCATAATTAAAATCAGAAAAGTATTAACAACATAAAAATGACTCCCTGAGCTTCACTTTCTCCAAAGTTGTTCTGATTAACCAGCTGGTTTTTTCTGATTAACCAGCTGGTTTTTCTGATTAACCAGCTGGTTTTTCTGATTAACCAGCTGGTTTTTTCTGATTAACCAGCTGGTTTTTCTGATTAACCAGCTGGTTTTTCACTCTAAGGAAATTCACTCACGTGAACCAGCTTTTCCTGTTCGTCCTGGTTCCACACAAACTATTTTTCTTCCCTCTTTTTCCCAGGTTCTCTCATAAAATAGTTTTTAGAGGTTGAAATTTTATGACTTTAGCGGTGATATTATTTCAGTTTTCTATTGTGATTTAAATATTTTAACTTTATTTCATTAGCTAATGTTTCATCATTGGCTATATATATATATATATATATATATATATATATATATATATATATATATATATATATATATATATATATATATATATATATATATACTACAAATTCGTAAAGGTAGGTTTGGTTAGGTTAGGTTAGGTTAGATTTGGTTAGGTTAGGTTAGGTTAGGTTAGGTATGGTTGCGTTAGGTTAGGTTAGGTTAGGTTAGGTTAGGTTAGGTTAAGTTTGGTTAGGTTAGGTTAGGTTAGGTTAGGTTAGGTTAAGTTAGGTTAGGTTAGGTTAGGTTAGGTTAGGTTAGGTTAGGTTAGGTTAGGTTAGGTTAGGTTAGGTTAGGTTAGGTTAGGTTACACCTGGAAAATCCTAGAGGGACTAGTACCGAACTTGCACACGAAAATCACTCACTACGAAAGCAAAAGACTTGGCAGACGATGCACCATCCCACCAATGAAAAGCAGGGGTGTCACTAGCACGTTAAGAGACCATACAATAAGTGTCAGGGGCCCGAGACTGTTCAACTGCCTCCCAGCACACATAAGGGGGATTACCAACAGACCCCTGGCAGTCTTCAAGCTGGCACTGGACAAGCACCTAAAGTCAGTTCCGGATCAGCCGGGCTGTGGCTCGTACGTTGGTTTGCGTGCAGCCAGCAGCAACAGCCTGGTTGATCAGGCTCTGATCCACCAGGAGGCCTGGTCACAGACCGGGCCGCGGGGGCGTTGACCCCCGGAACTCTCTAGGTTAGGTTAGGTTAGGTTTGGTTAGGTTAGGTTTGGTTAGGTTAGGTTAGGTTAGGTTAGGTTAGGTTAGGTTAGGTTTGGTTAGGTTAGGTTAGGTTAGGATAGGTTATGTTTGGTTAGGTTAGGTTAGGTTAGGTTAGGTTAGGATAGGTTTGGTTAGGTTAGGTTAGGTTAGGTTAGGTTAGGTTAGGGTAGGTTAGGGTAGGTTTGGTTAAGTTAGGTTAAGTTAGGTTAGGATAGGTTAGGTTAGGTTAGGGTAGGTTTGGTTAGGTTTGGTTAGGTTAGGTTAGGTTAGGTTAGGATAGGTTTGGTTAGGTTTGGTTAGGTTTGGTTAGGTTAGGTTAGGTTTGGTTAGGTTAGGTTAGGTTAGGTTAGGTTAGGTTAGGTTAGGTTAGGTTAGGTTTGGTTAGGTTAGATTAGGTTAGGTTAGGTTAGGTTAGGTTAGGTTTGGCTTGGTTAGGTTAGGTTAGGTTAGGTTTGGTTAGGTTAGGTTAGGTTAGGTTAGGTTAGGTTAGGTTAGGTTTTGTTAGGTTAGGTTAGGTTAGGTTAGGTTAGGTTAGGTTAGGTTAGGTTAGGTTACGTTAGGTTAGGTTAGGTTAGGTTAGGTTAGGTTAGGTTAGGTTAGGTTAGGTTAGGTTAGGTTAGGTTACGTTAGGTTAGGTTAGGTTAGGTTAGGTTAAATTTGGTTAGGTTAGGTTAGGTTAGGTTAGGTTAGGTTAGGTTAGGTTAGGTTAAGTTAGGTTAGGTTAGGTTAGGTTAGGTTAGGTTAGGTTAGGTTAGGTTTGGTTAGGTTAGGTTAGGTTAAGTTAGGTTAGGTTAAGTTAGGTTTGGTTAGGTTAGGTTAGATTAGGTTAGGTTAGGTTAGGTTAGGTTAGGTTAGGTTAGGTTAGGTTAGGTTAGGTTAGGTTAGGTTAGGTTAGGTTAGGTTAGGTTAAGTTTGGTTAGGTTAGGTTAGGTTAGGTTAGGTTAGGTTAGGTTAGGTTAAGTTTGGTTAGGTTAGGTTAGGTTAGGTTAGGTTAGGTTAGGTTAGGTTAGGTTTGGTTAGGTTAGGTTAGGTTAAGTTAGGTTAGGTTAAGTTAGGTTTGGTTAGGTTAGGTTAGGTTAGGTTAGGTTAGGTTAGGTTAGGTTAAGTTTGTTAGGTTACGTTAGGTTAGGTTAGGTTAGGTTAGGTTAGGTTAGGTTAGGTTAGGTTAGGTTAGGTTAGGTTAGGTTAGGTTAGGTTAGGTTAGGTTAGGTTAGGTTAGGTTAGGTTAGGTTAGGTTTGGTTAGGTTAGGTTAGGTTAGGTTAGAGTTGACGAGTGAAGGGAAACGTGAGGGGTGACGAGCGAGGCGAAAGATGTAAGGTGTTAGGACAAATGGGGGACGTGTGACGGGTGACAAGTGAGGAGTGACATGTCAAGAGTGACGGAGTGACGTGTGTGGAGTGATATGCTCGGTGTGACGTGTGTGCAGTGACATTGTACAGGATGACGTGTGAGAGGTGAAGACTGGGAGGGCTGGGGGAGGGAAGAGGAGAGGGTGGGAGAAGATGGGGGGATGGTTGGGGAGAACGGACGGGGAGGATGGAAAGCAGGGCTAGGGAGGGGAGGGTTGTGAGAGGGGGTGTTCTAGTGACAGGAAGGAAGAGGGGGCGGTGAGGGGAGAGCAAATATGAGGTCAGGGGTGAGGAGAAAAATGATGATAGAGGGGAGGGGAGAGGTGAGAGATGTACTGCAGAGAAATGAAGGAAATGTATGATGGGAGATATGAGAGAGACAAGAATGAGAGGTGAGAACTGAGGTGAGTTAGAAAGTGAGGGGAGTTAAAAGCTGAAGAAAGAGGTGATATGAAGGAAGAAATGAGAGGAGGTGAGAGGTTAGGGAAGAGGTGAGAGGATAAGGCAGAGATGAGGAGAAAGACGAGACGCGAGGTGAGAAGAGAGGAGAGGGTTGAAACCTGAAGCTGCAGGAGGGGAAAGATGACAAGTGAGAGGAGAGAAGTAATCGGTGAGAAGGGAAAGGAAAAAGAGAAACTGACATGAAAGAGAGACAAGGAAGAGGGGAAGTAAGTGATGGATGACGTGAGAAGGTCGAAGGTGAGAGAAGTGGTAAAGGAAGGGATAAAAGAGGAGGTAAGAAGAGGGAAGGGGAGGAGAGAGATGTAAGAGATAAAGAATGGGATGTGTGGGGTGACAGAAGATAAGACGGAAATAAGGGATAAGAGAAGGGAAGGAGAGGGAAGGGGACGGGAAGGGGAGGGAAGAGAAGTGAAGGTAAGGGGAGAGGAGAGGAAAGGATGCCTCTGAGTAACTATTAATCTGGTCGTTGACCTTAACAGTTTATCAGAGCTAATACCAGACGGATTAGTACAACAGGACAAGTTGCTCAACAAGACACATATTCAACAATTGGTTATCTTCAGTAATGAAACGTTTCGCCTGCACAGCAGGTTTTTCGCTTTAATACAGAATTCAGTGTTGTGCTGGAGACCGTAGAAACAATAGAGTGGTAATTTTAAGGTGATTAATCTCTTAGCCTGGCATTACACGGTTGTATTGTCAACCAGGAAATTTATTCTGTAATAGAGGCTCGATATTCTCGTTCATAGTACTGAAATTAAGAACATTCCTAAATATTACCGATTCCCTAATATTCTTCTGCTGTGTCTTGTTTGAATATCAATAATACTTCAGCTTCAGAGGAGTAAACTTTATGATTCTCAGTAATTATGTGCTAAAAGAGACAGCATTGTTATTATCCTCAGTATGAACAGAAAATTATTGATGATAAAGTCGACGTTTAATATCGTTTCCCCAATGGAACACTTGTTACAATCCCTACACGGAATCTTGTAAATGCCAGCCACCCTTCATTGGGAACTCTTCTGAAGACCTTTGCACAAATGTTTTGGTGGCGTTCACACTGACGAAGGAAATGTTCACGTTATTATTAGGGAAAGTTTTTATTTGCAGCGTAAGTTCGTCGAAGTGAGAAAGAATAATTAAGTTAATAGTTTCAAAGTTTTTCTTTTCTCCCTTCAAAATTTTTCTGGCCAAAATATAAGCAGTGTCTTTAAAATTCTCAGTGTAACTTAACATACAGAATGCGTTGTAAATATGCATGAATCGCCTTTTCTAGGGACTGTCATTAGCATAATTGGTGAGCCCTAAGAAATATACCTGAATTGGCACCTAAATAAAATCAATTGTTTCACCAAAGTAATTTTGTAAAAGCCAGCATGTGGCCCGTCTGCCAGATATATACTTGGTTGTAATCTTTGCATGGTATCTGGTAGACCCAATGCTATCGAGAGGATCATGGAACACCGGAGGGCAATACGTTATGGACTTGAGAATTCAGCCGTTTCCCAACAATAGCTATATTCATTGGGAAGCTCCCGCCGTCACACACAAATCACACTGCATTTACAAACGTTAAATAATAGAATCAGTCCTCATAACTACCACCACTAATTTTAACATCTTACTTAGGCAATGGAAAACAGACATCATTTCAAAATTCGTCCTAATGAAGTACATGCAAGAATGTCAGCACTCAAATTTTAAGCTTTACTTCGAGACCTGTCATCATACTCACTCCTTGAACTGTTTTCCCAAGCGGAGACCTGACGCTCTACACTCACCTGCACGGCTGGCAGGCGCAATCTTCCTATAAATTTATGTTCTCTTATCTTTTGCATATCTGTTAAAGAGGACCCCAGCAGTGGGTCGAAATATGCAGAACAATTAATCATCCGAGTTTCTGTCTCCAAATACGCTATTATTAAGCATCGAGAATTGTTCATTACACTTTCTTCAGTAATCCATAAGTGCTTTCTTTATTTAAATATATATATATATATATATATATATATATATATATATATATATATATATATATATATATATATATATTTATTTAAATATATATATATATATATATATATATATATATATATATGCAAAACAACCACTCTGAAAGAATAGAGAAATTCCAAGCGCTTTCATGACTACTCACATTATCAAGGAACGAAAGCGCTTGGAATTTCTCTATTCTTTCAGAGTGGTTGTTTTGCATATTCTGAAAATCACCTGTTTACTGTGATCTTATTGCATATATATATATATATATATATATATATATATATATATATATATATATATATATATATATATATATATATATATATATATATATATATATATATATATATATATATATATATATATACACATTATTGATATAAAGGTGGCATATACGGTACATGTTGTTACGTGTGTATCACCGATTATAGGGCGAAAATCTCATCCAGCTCTTCAGAGCTGGGGCGTGTGCCCAAAATACAGCAGGCATTACCCCCTTTGAACAGCCGCACTGAGCCGCTGGAACAGAAAACTAGCTGCCCTGGGATCCCTAGTTACCCTGATGAGTCTTTTTCCCAGCTCCTTAAGGAATTTAGATGCATTCTTTCCCCATGAGCCAAGGGTCTTTGAGCCTATGGGAACAAACATATAATGATGGGCAAGTTCTCCATATTTTCTAGACTTTTGGGACTCCCTGAAGCTGGCAGCTGCCCCTCCTTCCTCCCTGGTGTATTGGAGATAGGCATCAGCCAAGGTAGATGCACATGTATAGTCCCACACCACCTGCTTCCCATCTGTCCAGGCTTGAAGGGTGATACCATCTGGACGCTTCTGGCTGCCATCAGATCTGCATAGTTGGAGTGGCTCCCTTACTGCTGGGCATCCAGCTGTTGTGAGGCTCCTCTTGATAATGTTATTAACCTCCTCATGTCTTGCAATCTTTCCCTCGGATTTACGGCACACAAGACCATGGTACCCGAATCGGTCTGCTGCTTCACTGCCACAAATACACCTGTGTTCGGCGAGAATAGGGGCGGCAAGTCGAAGGGCAACACCGATGCGGATGGTCTGTGGGTCGAGGCGTGTGCCAAGGCTGGAGTTGGGAACAGCCAACAGAAAATCCCCTGCATGAGGTGCTCTCACTGCCAGGAGGCGGGCTCTATCCTTCCCTGACACACTCTGAAGCATTGTTGAGGCTATATTTTTCACTACTGGACCATCCCAGTGCGATTATTTGTAGTTGTTGGGGAGCAGGTCTGGTTTCAGAGCCCGTTAGATTATATATATATATATATATATATATATATATATATATACATACATATATACATATATATATATATATATATATATATATATATATATATATATATACATACATATATACATATATATATATATATATATATATATATATATATATATATATATATATATATATATATATATATATATATATATATATATATATATATATATATATATATATATATATATATATATAATATCTCCAGTAACAGAGAATTGCCAGTGAAAATAATAGTGATATTAGCTTGCAGCATTAACAGAAAATAATATAAGTGAATACTGATGTTAAGTGCAAGACAAACGAGGGGAGAAACCGAGGGGAAAGGGAGAACTAACAGATAATGAGAGGAAAAGAGGGGAAGAAGATGGGACGGAGAGGGGAACGAAGAAGAAGCAGTGACAAATGAAAGACGCACAGTAGTGGTGAAGAGACGGAAACGAGGGGAGGTCAGCAGAAGTCTAGAGGGAAAGATAGGAAAAATGTGAGATGAGTGATGGAGGAGATGGAGAGAGAGAGAGAGAGACAGACAGACAGAGGGGGGAAGAGAGAGAGAGAGAGAGAGAGAGAGAGAGAGAGAGAGAGAGAGAGAGAGAGAGAGAGAGAGAGAGAGAGAGAGAGAGAGAGAGAGAGAGAGAGAGTCATTCAGTGAGCAACACACGCTCAGAGGACCATTAAATTCAGTCAAGGATTCAGTTGTATGTTAAACTAAAATATCCAATTAGAAAATCGTTGAGGGGCAGACTAAGGAACTTGTACCAGAAACTTTAAACTTCTATCTGGTACCAGAAACCCCAAAAACCCAACTGGTGCCAGAAATGCCAGAAATCCAGCCGGTGTCATACGGTCCAAAGATACTTCTGTTGTCAGAAACCCCAGTCACCCATTTAGTGTCAAAATCATGCAGAACCCTCTGGTGTCAAAGGCAGTGTATATCCAGGTGTCAGAACCAATGAATGGTTTGATGACGGTGAAGGAAGGCTCTTGATCCATGGATTGATCTTGATTGCCTTACATTCTCCCAAGCGCTATTATGTAACCCTTGTGAGTTTAGCGCCCCTCCCTTGTATTTAATAATGTAATATAATGGTGCCAGACGCACTAAACCCTCAGCAAGTGCAAGAAAACCACAAAGACCCAGCTGGCTCTTAGATCTACAAACTCCCATCTAGTGTCAAAAGCCTAACACCACAGATTAAGCTGGAGTCAGAAGCCCAAAGCAGCCAGCTGGGAACCGGAAAGTGCGGCACTGGCCCTGGTTCTGCGAGGTATATGTTAATACTCATAATGTAGACTCTATACAAAGGACCTCTTCCGTCCTCGGTGTACTGAGCGGTAAAAGAAGATTCGCTCTTTATGGCTGGCGTAAAGAAAAACATAGAGCTGAAAGACTGTGCTAGTGGGGAGAACAATGGATTCGCGGGAGAGGGCCAAGGAGGCGGTCCACCAGTGCATAAAAGTTTACGATTTTGCAAACTGTTACACGCTACGAAAACACGGTGTAGGAGCACTGGCAGAGGCAAGGGTAAATCATGTGGCGAGAACACAGGGGTGAAAGCACATTTCTTCTATG
This sequence comes from Cherax quadricarinatus, assembly GCF_038502225.1. Taxonomy (NCBI): domain Eukaryota; kingdom Metazoa; phylum Arthropoda; class Malacostraca; order Decapoda; family Parastacidae; genus Cherax; species Cherax quadricarinatus. The sequence goes on from NC_091293.1 coordinate 73,642,777, forward strand.
CAGACAAAGGTACCCTTTAGGTGAATGTATCAGTGATTATCATTGCAATGAAGAACAATTTTCTCTTCGTTGTCGGTAACACTGATGCTTTCTCTCCTCACCAGATTTCTATCCCTCTCAAAGCTACCTTACATTTTTACGATGCTCTCCATCCTTAGCCAGTCTCAAACTGAGACCGTTTGGGACCAGCATGCTAGAACAGTTTTAAGCCTTTACTTTGATGAACCATTGTGAGAGAAAGCTACATTTCCAGTGAGATAAGAAAGTGTGGGCATGCATTCAGCATCTTGGATTCCCTTTTCATCTTTTTATCCTACCCCAATGAATCCAACGAACTGATAAATGAATTATCCTCCTCCAATAAGTCCAACGAAGTGGTAAAGGAAATTTTACATGAAAATATTTGTAATTCAGCTGAGGTGATGACCGCAGCTACACCTTTTCCTTTCAGCTCAGATAACAACACCAGTTGAAATTTTAGCTCACAAATAATCCAGGAGGAACAGCTTCAGTGCAGAAAAGACTTCTGCTGCTATGTTAGACGGCGTAAGTTCAGAAAGGGAAAGACCTCGCATTTTAGTTGTGAGTACACATCATTCAGGCGATTTTCTCTTAACAGTTCCCTTATCAGTGACTGACACATCTTGACCCACGGATCTTTCAGATTGCAATGGCTCTTCGCGTTGCTTCTTCATATTCTCAATGAATACAAGTGTTTTTTTTCGGCAAATCAGCAGCTGATCAATGTATTCAGTATTGTCTGAACTGAGCAAGTTTCAGAGAGTGATGTGTTAGACACAAGGGAATCATCAAGATCATCATTGCCAACCCCGGAGAAAACCTTGAGTTTTATATACCCAGCGACCCAGACACATCTGACAATTGCCATGACAGGATTACACACAGAAAACTAGTAGACAGCTGCTCTGGGAGTACACATGTGCGTCCACTCCCTCCAGTACCTACATCCCATTTAGTACTGGTCAGCAGCGTGGTACTGATCATTTAGTACTGGTCAGTAGAGTGGTACTGATCTTTTAGTACTGGTCAGTAGAGTGGTACTGATCTTTTAGTACTGGTCAGTAGAGTGGTACTGATCTTTTAGTACTGGTCAGTAGAGTGGTACTGATCTTTTAGTACTGGTCAGTAGAGTGGTGCTGATCATTTAGTACTGGTCAGTAGGGTGGTGCTGATCATTTAGTACTGGTCAGTAGAGTGGTACTGATCTTTTAGTACTGGTCAGCAGGGTGGTGCTGATCATTTAGTACTGGTCAGCAGGGTGGTGCTGATCATTTAGTACTGGTCAGCAGGGTGGTGCTGATCATTTAGTACTGGTCAGCAGGGTGGTGCTGATCATTTAGTACTGGTCAGCAGGGTGGTGCTGATCATTTACTACTGGTCAGTAGAGAGGTGCTGATCATTTAATACTGGTCAGTAGGGTGGTGCTGATCATTTAGTACTGGTCAGTAGGGTGGTACTGATCTTTTAGTACTGGTCAGCAGGGTGGTGCTGATCATTTAGTACTGGTCAGTAGAGTGGTGCTGATCATTTAGTACTGGTCAGCAGGGTGGTGCTGATCATTTAGTACTGGTCAGTAGAGTGGTGCTGATCATTTAGTACTGGTCAGCAGGGTGGTGCTGATCATTTAGTACTGGTCAGTAGAGTGGTACTGATCTTTTAGTACTGGTCAGCAGGGTGGTGCTGATCATTTAGTACTGGTCAGCAGGGTGGTGCTGATCATTTAGTACTGGTCAGTAGAGTGGTGCTGATCATTTAGTACTGGTCAGTAGGGTGGTGCTGATCATTTAGTACTGGTCAGTAGAGTGGTACTGATCTTTTAGTACTGGTCAGCAGGGTGGTGCTGATCATTTAGTACTGGTCAGTAGGGTGGTGCTGATCATTTAGTACTGGTCAGTAGAGAGGTGCTGATCATTTAGTACTGGTCAGTAGGGTGGTGCTGATCATTTAGTACTGGTCAGTAGGGTGGTGCTGATCATTTAGTACTGGTCAGCAGGGTGGTGCTGATCATTTAGTACTGGTCAGTAGAGAGGTGCTGATCATTTAGTACTGGTCAGCAGGGTGGTGCTGATCATTTAGTACTGGTCAGCAGGGTGGTGCTGATCATTTAGTACTGGTCAGCAGGGTGGTGCTGATCATTTAGTACTGGTCAGTAGGGTGGTGCTGATCATTTAGTACTGGTCAGTAGGGTGGTGCTGATCATTTAGTACTGGTCAGTAGGGTGGTGCTGATCATTTAGTACTGGTCAGTAGGGTGGTGCTGATCATTTAGTACTGGTCAGTAGGGTGGTGCTGATCATTTAGTACTGGTCAGTAGGGTGGTGCTGATCATTTAGTACTGGTCAGCAGGGTGGTGCTGATCATTTAGTACTGGTCAGTAGGGTGGTGCTGATCATTTAGTACTGGTCAGTAGCGTGGTGCTGATCATTTAGTACTGGTCAGTAGGGTGGTGCTGATCATTTAGTACTGGTCAGTAGGGTGGTGCTGATCATTTAGTACTGGTCAGTAGAGAGGTGCTGATCATTTAGTACTGGTCAGTAGAGTGGTGCTGATCATTTAGTACTGGTCAGTAGAGAGGTGCTGATCATTTAGTACTGGTCAGTAGGGTGGTGCTGATCATTTAGTACTGGTCAGTAGAGTGGTGCTGATCATTTAGTACTGGTCAGTAGGGTGGTGCTGATCATTTAGTACTGGTCAGCAGGGTGGTGCTGATCATTTAGTACTGGTCAGTAGGGTGGTGCTGATCATTTAGTACTGGTCAGTAGAGTGGTGCTGATCATTTAGTACTGGTCAGTAGGGTGGTGCTGATCATTTAGTACTGGTCAGCAGGGTGGTGCTGATCATTTAGTACTGGTCAGTAGAGAGGTGCTGATCATTTAGTACTGGTCAGTAGGGTGGTGCTGATCATTTAGTACTGGTCAGTAGGGTGGTGCTGATCATTTAGTACTGGTCAGTAGGGTGGTGCTGATCATTTAGTACTGGTCAGTAGAGTGGTGCTGATCATTTAGTACTGGTCAGTAGGGTGGTGCTGATCATTTAGTACTGGTCAGTAGAGTGGTGCTGATCATTTAGTACTGGTCAGTAGAGTGGTGCTGATCATTTAGTACTGGTCAGTAGGGTGGTGCTGATCATTTAGTACTGGTCAGTAGGGTGGTGCTGATCTTTTAGTACTGGTCAGTAGGGTGGTGTTGATCATTTAGTACTGGTCAGCAGGGTGGTGCTGATCATTTAGTACTGGTCAGTAGGGTGGTGCTGATCATTTAGTACTGGTCAGTAGGGTGGTGCTGATCATTTAGTACTGGTCAGTAGGGTGGTGCTGATCATTTAGTACTGGTCAGCAGGGTGGTGCTGATCATTTAGTACTGGTCAGTAGGGTGGTGCTGATCATTTAGTACTGGTCAGTAGAGTGGTGCTGATCATTTAGTACTGGTCAGTAGAGTGGTGCTGATCATTTAGTACTGGTCAGTAGGGTGGTGCTGATCATTTAGTACTGGTCAGCAGGGTGGTGCTGATCATTTAGTACTGGTCAGCAGGGTGGTGCTGATCATTTAGTACTGGTCAGTAGGGTGGTGCTGATCATTTAGTACTGGTCAGCAGGGTGGTGCTGATCATTTAGTACTGGTCAGTAGGGTGGTGCTGATCATTTAGTACTGGTCAGTAGGGTGGTGCTGATCATTTAGTACTGGTCAGTAGGGTGGTGCTGATCATTTAGTACTGGTCAGTAGGGTGGTGCTGATCATTTAGTACTGGTCAGTAGGGTGGTGCTGATCATTTAGTACTGGTCAGTAGGGTGGTGCTGATCATTTAGTACTGGTCAGTAGGGTGGTGCTGATCATTTAGTACTGGTCAGTAGAGTGGTGCTGATCATTTAGTACTGGTCAGCAGGGTGGTGCTGATCATTTAGTACTGGTCAGTAGGGTGGTGCTGATCATTTAGTACTGGTCAGCAGGGTGGTGCTGATCATTTAGTACTGGTCAGTAGAGTGGTGCTGATCATTTAGTACTGGTCAGCAGGGTGGTGCTGATCATTTAGTACTGGTCAGCAGGGTGGTGCTGATCATTTAGTACTGGTCAGCAGGGTGGTGCTGATCATTTAGTACTGGTCAGTAGAGAGGTGCTGATCATTTAGTACTGGTCAGTAGAGAGGTGCTGATCATTTAGTACTGGTCAGCAGGGTGGTGCTGATCATTTAGTACTGGTCAGTAGAGAGGTGCTGATCATTTAGTACTGGTCAGCAGGGTGGTGCTGATCATTTAGTACTGGTCAGTAGGGTGGTGCTGATCATTTAGTACTGGTCAGCAGGGTGGTGCTGATCATTTAGTACTGGTCAGTAGAGAGGTGCTGATCATTTAGTACTGGTCAGCAGGGTGGTGCTGATCATTTAGTACTGGTCAGTAGGGTGGTGCTGATCATTTAGTACTGGTCAGCAGGGTGGTGCTGATCATTTAGTACTGGTCAGTAGAGTGGTGCTGATCATTTAGTACTGGTCAGCAGGGTGGTGCTGATCATTTAGTACTGGTCAGTAGAGAGGTGCTGATCATTTAGTACTGGTCAGCAGGGTGGTGCTGATCATTTAGTACTGGTCAGTAGGGTGGTGCTGATCATTTAGTACTGGTCAGCAGGGTGGTGCTGATCATTTAGTACTGGTCAGTAGAGTGGTGCTGATCATTTAGTACTGGTCAGCAGGGTGGTGCTGATCATTTAGTACTGGTCAGTAGGGTGGTGCTGATCATTCCAGAGGAAAAAAAATAACTTTGCCGACTAGTTCTCCTATGTCACGAAAACGTCTGAGACTCCTGGTCCCTGGTCCACGGGATTCCTCAAAGAGCCACACTGAAAACTTATCGAGACCACCAGAAATCCAACGCCGACGGCAGACAGAAATCTTTACCTTTCACCGCCTCGTCGTGGCGTCTCAAAAGCGAAAAAAGTCGGCAGCATCCGGGGATTCCAGCAGGCGTCTGAGGGAATTTCAGGAGCTCAGTAATTTAAATTAATTTTCAGTATTATTGCATAATTCTGTGTGTATTTAAAATCCTCAGTATAACTGACCAAATAAATAAATCTGAAAATAAAATGTGAAGTGGTAGACAAAAATTCTCAAATAGCGCTGAGGAGAAATCTCAAAACTCTTAACAAGAATCTATTGCATTTGCTTCTCCCAGACTATAGCCCCTATACGTCGCACCACAAGGGGATCCAACGTATATATAAATATATATATATATGAGAGGGTTTTACAAAGAAAAAGAGATATAAGGAGGGAGGAGTATGTGGAGAGAAAAATTGAGGATAAGAGAGTGGTAAGAGAGTAAGTGAGTAAGAAAAAAGTTTTCGAGTGAGATTAATAAGTTGAGAAATCCTACGGAAGGAATGGATTTAACAGTCAAAACAGAAAAGGAGAGTAATTAGATGGAGAGTTGGAAGTATCTAGAAGAAGAAGGGAATATTTTTAGGAACTGGTAAATGTTGATGAATTTAGGGAAGCTGTGATTTCTTGCATTGTGCAGGGACTTAAAACATCTTTTAGGAGTGAAGAGTCAGATGTGATTGAGGGGAAGGTGCATGAGGCTGTGGGTAAAAATGAGAGGGTAAAGCAGCTGGGATTGATCGGACCACAACAGAAATGTTAAAAACATGTGGGAAGATAGTTTTGGAGTGGTTGGGACTTTTGTTTAATAAATGATACACAAATAACCGACACATAGGAGAGAGGAGCTTACGACTTGTACCATTTACAAAGTCATACTTACGAAATCGTAATGACACGTTTTCAAACAAACCATACCACGGGCGGGGATTGAAATCGTGGCGAGTGAGTCGTAAAACACCAAGCCAGCTGTAGTCAGCTGGCCCAGTGGGTCCAAGCCGGACCGAAACGTCGTCGTAAGCTCCTCTCTCCTACGTGCCGAGGACATACGATGGTGTGGGTGCTCAAACAGCACTTGTTCTTGGCTACAATAGTAAAGATATTGGTCCTGGAGGCTAGTACACCAAACGGGGAGGAGGATGAAATTAGCTTTGAAGCACCCACACCATCGTATGTTCTAGGGTCACGGTACAACGCCTGGCTCTGCTGGGTGCATAATTCTTGCGGGATTGTATGGTCCCGTGGGTTAGATCGTCGTGGAATTTTCGCCCACCATGAGGCAGGTTAAAATAACACAGGTTCGAATCCCCGGCTAGTTGCAGTGTTGTTATTGGTTAAATACCACTTGTTCGTGATCAAACCATACCACGGGCGGGGATTGAACTTGTGGTTAGTCGTAAAGCTCCAAACCAACGCGGAACCCACTGGGCCAGCTTACTACAGCTGGCCCGGTGTTTTACGGCTCACGCGCCACGAGTTCAATCCCCGCCCGTGACATGGATTGTTTGAAAACGTATCATTACGATTTCGTGATTCTTGATTTGTGATCTACTCACACATGTCAAGGCATTCAGGGCAAAATTGATGCTATATGAAGTACAGGTGAAGGTTTCTAACTTGGTTCATTTCCCATATTGTGAAAAGTTTCATGAAGAAAGTGAAGCAGAGTTTCCTTCTTCATTTGCAGCAGAAATCATTAATAACTTTCAAAAACAATTTCAGAAACGATTTTCTGATCTTGATGGAAACATATATGAAATAAAACTGTTTCAAAATCCAGTTTCAAATGAAAATTATTGACCATACCCCCGGCCGGGATTGAACCCGCGGTCATAGAGTCTCAAAACTCCAGCCCGTCGCGTTAGCCAGCTAGCCACTTGTGGCTAGCTGGTCTAGTGGCTAACGCGACGGGCTGGAGTTTTGAGACTCTATGACCGCGGGTTCAATCCCGGCCGGGGGTATGGTTTATTTGCAATCGTGTCATTACGATTTCTCGAGTCAGAAAATTATTGATCTCTAATCAGATGACACGATGAAAGAAAAGTATAAAGAAGGAACTCTGATCCAGTTTCATAAATCTTCACAGCCTGAACGGTATAAAAATTGGAAGCATTTTCTTTGTGGATTCGTATCAGTTTTTGGTATAAGGTGCCTTTATGAACAAACATTTTCAAAAACAATGTATGTCAAGTCCAAACATCGCACAAATTTATTTGATGAACATTTGAAGTCCAATTTAATAATTGTCCCCTTAGGCTTGAAACCTCAGATCAGCAGACAACTAAAATGTCCGGGACAAGGGTCTAGTAACCCCTTCTCATGTATAAATTACTAAATTTAAAAAAGAGAAACTTTTGTTTATGGGCCACCCTGCCTCGGTGGGATACAGCTAATTTGTTGAAAGAATTAAAAAACCAGTTCCAGCATTTCTATTAATCTTGTGCAAATTAATCTTGTGACAGCTTTTCTCATCTGCAGTTCAATAATTGATTATACTTCCAGATCATTGGCTTGTTTGACATTTTTACTCCTTATATGTCATTTCTCAGTGAAAGTACGGCATTGTTTCATCGTAACTGTTATATTTCTCTTTAGTTTTGAATCATATCATCCTTATTACAGAATGGATCCAAATAAAGTTTATTCATTCATTTAAATTATATTCATTCATACATATTTGTTTATAAGACTGATATTTTCTTTGACCAGCGAAAATGTGTAAAATATACTACGTGACCCTCGTAGTGAAAATTTTTGGACACCACTGGTCTAAGACGAGCATGGGGAGCATGCTAAAATATCAGGTAGAATTCGTCACGAATAGGTAAAATTAGAAAGAACTCATTTAACATTAAGTCCTTTCTAAAGTTTTCTATTATACGTTTAAAGGTGTATTTTATTTCGTTTATGTTTATATGTATTTGAATATAGGAAAGAGTAAGGTGGTGAGAATAACAAAAAGATTAGGTGACGAAAGATTGAATATCAGATTGGAGGGAGAGAGCATGGGGGAGGTGAATGTATTCAGATTTTTGGGAGTGGATGTGTCAGCAGATGGGTCTATGAAGGATGAGGTGAATCTCAGAATTGATGAGGAAAAAAGGGTAAGTGGTGTACTTAGGAGTCCGTGGAGACAAAGAACTTTGTGGAAGCAAAGAGGCGAACATATGAGAGTATTGTTATACCAACACTCTGATATGGGTGTGAAGTATGGGTGGTGAATATTGCAACAAGGAGAAGGCTGGAGGCAGTGGAGATATCATGTCTGAGAGCAATGTGAGGTGTAAATATAATGCAGAAAATTCGGAGTTTGGAAATTAGGAAAAGGTGCGGGATTACCAAAACTATCTATAGGGCTGAGGAGAGGTTGTTCAGGTGGTTCGGACATGTAGAGAGAACGGAACGAAACAGAATGACTTCGAGAGTGTATAAATCTGTAGTGGAAGGAAGGCGGGCTAGTGGTTGGCCTAGAAAAGGTTGGAGGGAAGGGGTAAAGGAGGTTTTGTGTGCGAGGGGCTTGGACTTCCAGCAAGCATGCATAAACGTAACTGACAGGAGTGAATGGAGACAAATGCTTTTTAATACTAGATGTGCTGTTGGAGTGTCAGCAAGGTAACATTTATGAAGGGATTCATGGAAACCGGCAGGCCGGACTTGAGTCCTGGAGATGGAAAGACAGTGTCTGCACTCTGAAGGAGGGGTGTTACTGTTGCAGTTATATACATGTAGTGTAAAGCACCCCTCTGGCAAGACAGTGATAGAGTGAATGATGAAAGTTTTTCTTTTTCGGGCCACCCTGCCTTGGTGGGAATCGGATGAATGTGCTCTCTTTCTCTCTCTCTCTCTCTCTCTCTCTCTCTCTCTATATATATATATATATATATATATATATATATATATATATATATATATATATATATATATATATATATATATATATATATATATATATATATATATATATATATAGTGTGATAATAATAAAAAAAAATAAATAATATATATATATATATATATATATATATATATATATATATATATATATATATATATATATATATATATATATATATATATATATATATATATATATAATGCAAGACAAGCCATAGGGTCGGAAATCTTACGCTCAGGTACTTTCACACTTCTCAGCGCGTCATCAAGAGCTGTGTAATGCTGCTGCCCTTCAGCACTGCACAGCTCCTGATGACGCAGTTGTGATATAGATCAACTATGATTGTGAGGTCAAAAAGTTGATCTAACGAAACAGTGTAAATTGTCACACCCCTTGCCTTGGCAGAGAAGTGTGATACTGCAGGGAAGACTCCTGATATCTATAGGCTTGATATCTATAGGCGTCAGGTCTTAACACACGTGGTGTACGCCTCTTGGGGGTGAGCCCCGAAACCTCGAGTTTAGCGGAGTGCCGTGAGGACCAGATAAGCTCTAGGAAACAGCTAGAGAAGAGACTTGGGAAGAGCTCTTGTCTATGTGCAGAGCTCTGCGTGAGGAGCTGGAGTTCTGAGGTAGACTTGAGTTTCCGCTCTAGCTGGGAGCAGAGCGCTCTGGAGAGAGCTGGCTGCTCTGGGGAGGTAGCTGTCCCCAGTGGTCATCGTGGGACCCATGGCTAGTGTGTGTGACTGAGTTCCTGAGTGGTTAGTGCATGTGGCTGAGTTCCTGAGTGGCTAGTATGTGTGACTAAGTTCCTGAGTGGCTATTGTGTGTGGCTGAGTTCCTGAGTGGCTAGTGTATGTGACTGAGTTCCTGAGTGGCTAGTATATATGACTGAGCGCCTGAGTGGCTAGTGTGTGACGAAGTTCCTGAGTGGCTAGTATGTGTGACTGAGTACCTGAGTGACTAGTGTGCGTGACTGAGTTCCTGAGTGGCTAGTATGTGTGACTGAGTTCCTGAGTGGCTAGTGTGTGTGACGGAGTTCCTGAGTGGCTAGTATGTGTGACTGAGTTCCTGAGTGACTAGTGTGTGTGACTGAGCTCCTGAGTGGCTAATGTGTGCGACTGAGTTCCTGAGTGGTTAGTGTGTGTGACTGAGTTCCTGAGTGGCTAGTGTGTGTGACTAAGTTCCTGAGTGGCTTGTATGTGTAACTGAGCTCCTGAGGTGAACTGTCCTCTGAACTATTTTGCATATAAATATTCACTTTCGTCATTTAATTGTATTCGTTGTCTAACTGCTTGCACACAATCCCCATTTATCTAAATCCAATAGTGTTCTCCTCTTCCCAGTGATATTACTGTACAAGGACTTAATAATCAACTGTGTTTGAGTATAACAGTAATATTCACTGTCCCCAATCTATTTTATTCTAATTTCATTATTTTATTTGTCGGGTGGTGCGCAGTGTTTGTGGTGGTGAGAGGTAGTGGTGAGTAACCTCACACTACCTACCGCTCCTGTCACTGACCTGTCACATTACTTACCTCCTCTCCTACCACTCCTTCCTTTACTTCCTTATTCAGCCTTATCCCCTTTATTATTCCCTGATTCTTCCCCCCCTGTATGACACATTGAGAAGTGTGAAAGTACTTGAGCTTACGATATATAATTACATTTATATATATACATGTGTGTGTGTGTGTGTGTGTGTGTGTGTGTGTGTGTGTGTGTGTGTGTGTGTGTGTGTGTGTGTGTGTGTGTGTGTGTGTGTGTGTGTGTGTGTGTGTGTGTGTGTGTGTGTGTGTGTGTGTGTGTGTGTGTGTGTGTGTGTGTGTGTGTGTAAATCTCTTTCACTAAAATTAATGAAATGTAATTGTGGCATGCAAGGAGTTCGTTACAATTTATTCGGCATGTGTCACACTCCCATATAGGCTGCCTGCCAACCAGAGAACCGGTTTAACGATTATCAGGGTAACCGTCGTTGTTCATTGTCCAATCACAGGTTAGCCCACCAAATGCTGAGGCAATGTGGTTCACTTGCGGTCAGCATTTGCCAGACTGGCCTACCTGCTGATTGAGAGAGAGAATAGTGTACATAAGTGTAAATACTTTGTATATATCTGGCAAATTATATCGGGTGAAGGAAATACAAGTTATAGTCTATCTGCTGAGTTTTGTTTTGCTCCAAAACCTATTACGACTAAGCCACAGGTCATTCATTACATGTGTTTGTAATACTAATATAGTGCAATCCACCCAACTTACATTTCGTCATTCTATTTTTAATAAGCATTATTACCCTTCAGTAAACCACAACTTTTATGACGTTCAAGCTGACTTTTGCAGTGTTACTGCAGAAACAATTTACGTTCTGCTGGGCTGGCAAAACAATTCTTGCTGAGTAAGCTAAGTCGTAAATAAGGCGCATATGGAGCCTTACAATAAATTATGAGTCATCGCTCACGGGAAACTTTATTACTCTTTTATACATACTGTCTATATACATACACCAGGTTCGTGTAACTAAGCCAGCGAGCCAGTAAGTCTGGCTTATAATATATATATATATATATATATATATATATATATATATATATATATATATATATATATATATATATATATATATATATATATATATATATATATGTATGTATGTATATATATATATATATATATATATATATATATATATATATATATATATATATATATATATATATATATATATATATATATATATATATATATATATGTCGTGCCGAATATGTAAAACTGGTAAATTAGCAAGAACTCATTTAAAATTAAGTCCTTTCTAAAAATTTCTCTAATACGTTTAAAGATGTATATTTTTCATTAATGTTGATGTAAAAATTTATAATTTTGCACCAAAAGGAACTTAGAAAACTTACCTAACCTTATTATAACAAGAACAATTTATTTTAGCCTAACCCAACTAAATATATTTTAGATTTGTTTACAGTAATTTAATACTAAACAAACACAGTGAAATATATTTTTTTCGTTAGGTTCAGAATGATTTTGGCGAAATTATTGCATACACAAATTTTCACTTGTCCTATATGGCAAGATGAGCGTTGCTATTTAAGCCAAGATGGCAAGTTCTGCCTATTCGGCACGACATATATATATATATATATATATATATATATATATATATGCGCTTGTAAATGAAAATGTCGTGTTTGACGGAAAGACCAATAACCACTGAGATTTTTATTATTTGTTATAATTGCTAACTTCCTATGGATTATATTGACTCAAGAACAGTCCTTCTACAGTTCCTTCTCCAGCGTCAGTGCACTCGCTTTGTAGGTAGAAAAACATGGGTAACACCACAAATGTTAAAAACGGGTAATAATTACTCAAATATAGGTACCACCCATACACGGTAAAACATGGGTAACACTTACTAACGGTAAACATGAATTAAGCCCATAAAGACTATTGAAATTTCCACTTGATTCATATGAAGAGAATGACTAGACCAACATTTTCGTAGTAGTTTATCAGTCATACTGAAGTATGATTGGAGACTCCCTCACTGGCGACCATGAAGCTGACAGAAGTACATGACAGGTGAGGAGCTGTATATTTCGCTCTCGGACTGCGTATCCTTAGATAAGTATCCTCCAACCCCGATCATTCTACCGAGATCCCCCAATTGAGTATCCTCCGGTGTGTAGCCTCCAACTGAATATCCTCCGGTGTGTATCCTCCAACTGAGTATCCTAAACTGATAATCCCTAACAGAGTACACTTCAGTTAAATATTCTCCATTTGAATATTCTCCAATTGAGTATCCTCCAACTGAATATTCTGCACCTGACTATCCTCTAAGTGAGTATCCTGCACCTGACTATTCTCTAAGTGGGTATCCTGCACCTGACTATCCTCTGAGTGAGTATCCTGTACCTGACTATCCTCTAAGTCAGTATCCAGCACCTGACTATCGTTAGAGTGAGTACAGTGCAACTGAGAACCCTCTCAGTTTCCATTCTCCAAATGAAACCCTCCAATGGAGAAGACCTTTGATGAAGATCGCGATGTTTCCTATGGGTATATTCAAACATAACTCTCCTTTTTAAGTATATGTGCACAAGTACTATACTGGTCTAATCTTTAATTAAGTTTCTTTATTATGACAGTTTAAGCTGTCTCTCTCCACGATGGGCTGACAACATAATGCTCAAGGGGCCTCTGAAGTAGACCTACCTGTCCATGCTAGGCAGATCTTACGAGGAGGCCTGGTCATGGACCGAGCCACGGGGGGTGTTGATGCTCGGAATACTCTCCAGGTAGGCAAAAATACTCAATGTAGCATGTATATTTTCCCATGGTAGGGGACTCAGATGCTCACTTGATGTTGTACAAGTCTCCTGGTGATCTAAATAAGGTGTCTCATATATATATATATATATATATATATATATATATATATATATATATATATATATATATATATATATATATATATATATATATATTTTAACCATCCAATGTTATATATATATATATATATATATATATATATATATATATATATATATATATATATATATATATATATATATATATATATATATATATATATATATATATATATATATATATTTATATATATATATATATATATATATATATATATATATATATATATATATATATATATATATATATATATATATATATATATATGCAATAAGATCACAGTAAACAGGTGATTTCAGAATATGCAAAACAACCACTCTGAAAGAATAGAGAAATTCCAAGCGCTTTCGTGACTACTCACATTATCAAGGAACTATGAAAGTAAAGCATCCAAGGAAGCTATATAAGGGGTCTGGCCGGCACCTCACTATCAGATCCCACAACGGTTAAACACCTGACGCGCGCCGACCCAACTTGGATAGGTCCTTGGTACAACTCACCCCACAAACTATTCTACCCAAGAAATAAGAAATTTTAAAGATTATTTGTCCAGTGTATTATTAAATTCTTCCCAAATTCTATTAATTATAAATGGATCTAATTTATATAAACCAAAGGAAATATTCATATTATTGTCAAAACTGCTTTTTATGAAACAAGATTCAATTATATTCCAGTCGACCAAGGACTTGCTTGATACTACTTTCTCAACTTTTTGAAAATCAATTGGATGGTTAAAATCTCTTACATGAATAAATAGAGCATTGGAATCTTGTCCAGTTCTAATGCTATATTTATGTTGTTTTAATCTTAGCTCGAGATTTTTACCAGTTTGACCGTAATAAACTTTATCGAAAATTTTACAAGGAATGGAAATATAAACACAAATGCAGTATAATGTGATCCTTTATTGACAACGTTTCACCCACACAGTGGGCTTTTTCAAGTCACACACGGATCTACCTGGGGTTGGAAGGTACGAGAGTATTTATAGTCATGTCAGAATGTTGAGGTCAGGTGGAGAATGCTGCATCTGATGATCTACCGGGTGGGGTTATAGAGTCTTGGGTAGCTTGGCAGGGGTATTGGACAAGTTGTAGACCTTCTGCAGTGTTCTATGTTCTTATGTGGGATAGCGATGAAGAAGTTTCTTGGCGAGTGGTTCAGCAATGTTATAGAACCCATTGTTCTGGTTGAAATTGTTGGTTATAGAGATAAGCGATGATTCCAGGATTCTTCTGTATTGAGTGTTGTCTTCGTTGGCTATAAGTCTTGAGTTTCTGTAGTTAATTAAATGGTTGTGTGAATTCTCCACCTGACCTCAACATTCTGACATGACTATAAATACTCTCGTACCTTCCAACCCCAGGTAGATCCGTGTGTGACTTGAAAAAGCCCACTGTGTGGGTGAAACGTTGTCAATAAAGGATCACATTATACTGCATTTGTGTTTATATTTCCATTGTGTCGGTATTTTATACCATTTATTTCCATCGTTTACAAGGAATCATGGTGATGGATGTGTCTATATGATTCCTTGTAAAATTGGCGATAAAGTTTATTACGGTCAAACTGGTAAAAATCTCGAACTAAGATTAAAACAACATAAATATAGCATTAGAACTGGACAAGATTCCAATGCTCTATTTATTCATGTAAGAGATTTTAACCATCCAATTGATTTTCAAAAAGTTGAGAAAGTAGTATCAAGCAAGTCCATGGTCGACAGGAATATAATTGAATCTTGTTTCATAAAAAGCAGTTTTGACAATAATATGAATATTTCCTTTGGTTTATATAAATTAGATCCATTTATAATTAATAGAATTTGGGAAGAATTTAATAATACACTGGACAAATAATCTTCAAAATTTCTTATTTCTTGGGTAGAGTAGTTTGTGGGGTGAGTTGTGCCAAGGACCTATCCAAGTTGGGTCGGTGCGCGTCAGGTGTTTAACCGTTGTGGGATCTGATAGTGAGGTGCCGGCCAGACCCCTTATATAGCTTCCTTGGATGCTTTACTTTCATAGTTCCTTGATAATGTGAGTAGTCACGAAAGCCCTTGGAATTTCTCTATTCTTTCAGAGTGGTTGTTCTGCATATATATATATATATATATATATATATATATATATATATATATATATATATATATATATATATATATATATATATATATATATATATATATATGTCGTGCCGAATAGGCAGAACTTGCGATCTTGGCTTAAATAACAACGCTCATCTTGCCATATAGGACAAGTGAAAATTTGTGTATGCAATAATTTCGCCAAAATCATTCTGAACCTAACGAAAAAAAATATATTTCACTGTGTTTGTTTAGTATTAAATTATTGTAAACAAATCTAAAATATATTTAGTTGGGTTAGGCTAAAATAAATTGCGCTTGTTGTAATAAGGTTAGGTAAGTTTTCTAAGTTCCTTTTGGTGCAAAATTATAAATTTTTACATCAACATTAATGAAAAAATATATCTTTAAACGTATAAGAGAAAATTTAAGAAATGACTTAATTATAAATGAGTTCTTGCTAATTGTCACGAAAGCGCTTGGAATTTCTCTATTCTTTCAGAGTGGTTGTTTTGCATATATATATATATATTTCTTTCAACACACCGGCCGTATCCCACCGAGGCGGGGTGGCCCAAAAGGAAAAACGAAAGTTTCTCCTTTTACATTTAGTAATATATACAGGAGAAGAGGTTACTAGCCCCTTGCTCCCGGCATTTTAGTCGCCTCTTACAACACGCATGGCTTACGGAGGAAGAATTCTGTTCCACTTCCCCATGGAGATAAGAGGAAATAAACAAGAATAAGAACTAGAAAGAAAATAGAAGAAAACCCAGAGGGGTGTGTATATATGTGCTTGTACATGTATGTGTAGTGTGACCTAAGTGTAAGTAGAAGTAGCAAGACGTACCTGAAATCTTGCATGTTCATGAGACAGAAAAAAGGACACCAGCAATCCTACCATCATGTAAAACAATTACAGGCTTTCGTTTTACACTCACTTGGCAGGACGGTAGTACCTCCCTGGGCGGTTGCTGTCTACCAACCTACTACCTGGTATATATATATATATATATATATATATATATATATATATATATATATATATATATATATATATATATATATATATATATATATATATATATATATATATATTATCAGACTGGCCGATTCCCACCAAGGCAGGGTGGCCCGAAAAAGAAAAACTTTCACCATCATTCACTCCATCACTGTCTTGCCAGAAGGGTGCTTTACACTACAGTTTTTAAACTGCAACATTAACACCCCTCCTTCAGAGTGCAGGCACTGTACTTCCCATCTCCAGGACTCAAGTCCGGCCTGCCGGTTTCCCTGAACCTCTTCATAAATGTTACTTTGCTCACACTCCAACAGGACGTCAAATATTAAAAACCATTTGTCTCCATTCACTCCTATCAGACACGCTCACGCATGCCTGCTTGAAGTCCAAGCCCCACGCACACAAAACCTCCTTTACCCCCTCCCTCCAACCTTTCCTAGGCCTACCCCTACCCCGCCTTCCTTCCACTACAGACTGATACACTCTTGAAGTCATTCTGTTTCGCTCCATTCTCTCTACATGTCCGAACCACCTCAACAACCCTTCCTCAGCCCTCTGGACAACAGTTTTGGTAATCCTGCAACTCCTCCTAACTTCCAAACTACAAATTCTCTGCATTATATTCACACCACACATTGCCCTCAGACATTACATCTCCACTGCCTCCAGCCTTCTCCTCGCTGCAACATTCATCACCCATGCTTCACACCCATATAAGAGCGTTGGTAAAACTATACTCTCATACATTCCCCTCTTTGCCTCCAAGGACAAAGTTCTTTGTCTCCACAGACTCCTAAGTGCACCACTCACCCTTTTCCCCTCATCAATTCTATGATTCACCTCATCTTTCATAGACCCATCCGCTGACACGTCCACTCCCAAATATCTGAATACATTCACCTCCTCCATACCTTCTCCCTCCTATCTGATATCCAGTCTTTCATCACCTAATCTTTTTGTTATCCTCATAACCTTACTCTTTCCACTATTCACTTTTAATTTTCTTCTTTTGCATACCCTACCAGATTCATCCACCAATCTCTGCAACTTCTCTTCAGAATCTCCAAAGAGCACAGTGTCATCAGCAAAGAGCAACTGTGACAACTCCCACTTTACGTGTGATTCTTTATCTTTTAACTCCACGCCTCTTGCCAAGACCTTCGCATTTACTTCTCTTACAACCCCATCTATAAATATATTAAACAACCACGGTGACATCACACATCCTTGTCTAAGGCCTACTTTTACTGGGAAATAATTTCCCTCTTTCCTACACACTCTAACTTGAGCCTCACTATCCTCGTAAAAACCCTTCACTGCTTTCAGTAACCTACCTCCTACGCCATACACCTGCAACATCTGCCACATTGCCCCCCTATCCACCCTGTCATACGCCTTTTCCAAATCCATAAATGCCACAAAGACCTCTTTAGCCTTATCTAAATACTGTTCACTTATGTGTTTCACTGTAAACACCTGGTCCACACCCCCCTACCTTTCCTAAAGCCTCCTTGTTCATCTGCTATCCTATTCTCCGTCTTACTCTTAATTCTTTCAATAATAACTCTACCATACACTTTACCAGATACACTCAACAAATTTATCCCCCGATAATTTTTGCACTCTCTTTTGTCCCCTTTGTCTTTATACAAAGTAATTATGCATGCTCTCTGCCAATCCCTAGGTACCTTACCCTCTTCCATACATTTATTAAATAATTGCACCAACCACTCCAAAACTATATCCCCACCTGCTTTTAACATTTCTATCTTTATCCCATCAATCCCGGCTGCCTTACCCCCTTTCATTTTACCTACTGCCTCACGAACTTCCCCCACACTCACAACTGGCTCTTCCTCACTCCTACAAGATGTTATTCCTCCTTGCCCTATACACGAAATCACAGCTTCCCTATCTTCATCAACATTTAACAATTCCTCGAAATATTCCCTCCATCTTCCCAATACCTCTAACTCTCCATTTAATAACTCTCCTCTCCTATTTTTAAATGACAAATCCATTTGTTCTCTAGGCTTCCTTAACTTGTTAATCTCACTCCAAAACTTTTTCTTATTTTCAACAAAATTTGTTGATAACATCTCACCCACTCTCTCATTTGCTCTCTTTTTACAATGCTTCACCACTCTCTTAACCTCTCTCTTTTTCTCCATATACTCTTCCCCCCTTGCATCACTTCTACTTTGTAAAAACTTCTCATATGCTAACTTTTTCTACCTTACTACTCTCTTTACATCATCATTCCACCAATCGCTCCTCTTCCCTCCCGCACCCACTTTCCTGTAACCACAAACTTCTGCTGAACACTCTAACACTACATTTTTAAACCTACCCCATACCTCTTCGACCCCATTGCCTATGCTCTCATTAGCCCATCTATCCTCCAATAGCTGTTCATATCTTACCCTAACTGCCTCCTCTTTTAGTTTATAAACCTTCACCTCTCTCTTCCCTGATGCTTCTATTCTCCTTGTATCCCATCTACCTTTTACTCTCAGTGTAGCTACAACTAGAAATTGATCTGATATACCTGTGGCCCCTCTATAAACATGTACATCCTGAAGTCTACTCAACAGTCTTTTATCTACCAATACATAATCCAACAAACTACTGTCATTTCGCCCTACATCATATCTTGTATACTATATATATATATATATATATATATATATATATATATATATATATATATATATATATATATATATATATATATATATATATATATATATATATATATATATATATATATATATATATATATATATATATATATATATATATATATATATATAACAAGTCGGCCGTCTCCCACCGAGGCAGGGTGACCCAAAAAGAAAGAAAATCCCCAAAAAGAAAATACTTTCATTATCATTCAACACTTTCACCTCACTCACACATAATCACTGTTTTTGCAGAGGTGCTCAGAACACAACAGTTTAGAAGCATATACGTATGAAGATACACAACATATCCCTCCAAACCGCTAATATCCCGAACCCCTCCTTTAGAGTGCAGGCATTGTACTTCCCATTTCCAAGACTCAAGAAGTTTAACCCTGATGATAACAGATGCTTAACCCTAATGATCCCTGATGTTTAACTCTAATAATCCCAAATTTGCCCTACTGATCCTACTGATCCTCTACTGATCATTATTTCTTACGTCTACTGATTCTTGATGTTTTCCTCAATTAATTCCATATGTTTAGCACTACTTATTCTAAATAAATAACTAAAAGGCACAATACTGTGACTGGAACAATACACAAATAATAGAGAGAGAGGAGCTCACGACGACATTTCGGTCCGACTTGGACCATTTACAAAGTCCAAATCGGACCGAAACGTCGTCTAAGATCCTCTCTTCTATGTGCGGGTTATTTGTGCACTATTGATCCCACATGCTTAACTCTTCAGACTTCAGATATTCAACTCAACAGACCGCAGATATTTAACTTTACTGTCTCAGAGTGTACAACTTTTCGAGACCTCCGATGTTCATCTCAAGGGGACCACTTGAGGGTCAGCTTAAGAGGACACCTTTTGCAACACGTGATATCATCTCCAGACCTGCTTAGTGAGTGATATTAGTACACATAATAGGAAGCCAAGAGCACGAACAACACAGTTACAAACTTTGTACCAAACAATAGATAACTCAAGCTTCGACAACTTCCATTATCATCATCCTCATCATGAGCGACATAATAATAATAACAGTAATAATAATAATAATAATAATAATAATAATAATAATAATAATAATAATAATAATAATAACAATAATAATAATAATAATAATATAATAATAATAATAATAATAATATAATAATAATAATAATAATAATAATAATAATAATAATAATAACAATAATAATAATAATAATAATAATATAATAATAATAATATAATAATAATAATAATAATAATAATAATAATAATAATAATAATAATAATAATAATAATAATAATAATAATAATAATAATAATAATAATAATAATAATAATAATGACTATAATGACTAAAGCTGAACAAATAATTTTTTTACCGATTCAGAGATTGTATTTATTTATTCAACATATTTTAAAGCACATTCACAGCATTAACCTTGCTGGCGAGGCTGTATGCTGACCACACGATCCAAGAAATAAAACAGTTCGTGCCACATAACTGAAAATATTCGGTTGTTATTATAAAATAACGGATGGAGTTGACAATGTTTTTTTTCCTTGCAAAAATTATCATTGTATCTAAGAATTTATAATTCTTGTATTAAGTCTTCAACCAATCCTGGCCTTTAGTGGCTGAGTTATTTCAGATCTTGCAAACCTTACGTTGTATAATTGCTTATTATGTTTGACTAAATCTATAGGAAAAATAACAGTAAACGCGAAGAGCTGGGTATCCCCAATTGAGATCCTCAAGTTACTGTATCTTTGTCTCTCGCCGCTGGACACTTGTGTCCGCGTCAGTATCCTTTTACATGCTGACCAAAACTACACGCAATATTCTAAAAGAGGAAAATTTTTCATATGGGAAAAAGCACTCATGATTATGGCTTCGGCAAATACGTCAGCCTAGTTGGAAACTGTTTTCGAAAATATCCGGTATACAGAATATTTCCTACGCGACAGAATTAATGAGGCATTCACTAAAGTGACGCAAGTATTTGCTACATTATGAAAATTGGCCAAATAACCTAGCATTAATTAAGGCTTCCCACATAAACAATTTGCAACTAAAATTTTTTCGACTCTGAAAAAATATTGATTAGGAAAAAATTCTCCTTCATCAGAGAAGATATAAATTAATCCCTTTGTCTGCCTAGTACCTATAAATTCGAGGTATTAGGTTCAGGACTCAGTTGTTATCTCAGATCCACGAGCAACATTGTTTTGGATTACAATTTTGAATCTGATAAATTTATGCCAAACAGTTTTATCAAGAGGGAACTACTTAGCATTATATGAATAATGCTTGAAGATTACTTACAAAAATGGATAACCCCAATATTACGATACAGCTGTACGACAGTTGAAGGCTGACAAGGATATTATTTTAACGACAGCTGAGAAGAGGGGGGGAAAAGTTGTTCTCAATATAACTAGCTTCAAAAAGCATGTAGGTTTTATTCAGGAAATTAAAAAAAATGATTTTACAAGCAGTTGTATGAAGTGGGAAAATGGCTCTGATGACACAGGTTTTATAAGGATGCGCAGACAGCACATTATATAGGTTTAACCTATCATACCAAATAAATTCAGTGTGAGACATTTTCGTTGGGCTCATAGTAAAAAGAAATTACCTGTTGAGAGTCCAAAATTCAACAAGTAAGAAGCAGCCAAAAACAAAAAATGTAAAGATTGTATAAACTCTGAGGTTACCAACTTATGTCTAGTCTAATTTTACAGCCTTCCAAAAACTTACAAAGAAAATATTTCCTTGAGTTTCCTCGTCGCTAACAGATCTTTCTGATCTTAACTTCCTTAATTACTCAGCAGTTTATCATCTCATTTTTAGCCAAATTGTCGAATTTCCATTTACTAGATATCCAGGTAAACAACACGAAAATGTTTACCCCTGATACTGATCGTTACAACTGCCTGTCGAAAATGTTTTTTTTTTTTCTTTGCAAAACAAGCTGGTATAATATTAGTAACCTACAGCTTCGCATGTTCCAAAACCCTACCCTGAGGTAGGGTGACCCGAAAAATAAGAAATACACTCATTATCACTCAATCCATAGCTGTCATGAAAATGGTGCACCAAGATGCCTCCCCAAGCTGCAATATCCCCACCTATCATTCGAAGTGCAGGCACTGTACTTCCCACCTCCGGGACTCATTTCCAGCTAACATGTTACCTAGAACATTTCATAAATGTTATCTAGCTCACACTCCAACAGCACGTCAAGCCATAAAAAACACTTGCCACCACTCATTCGTCTCTAACACGCTCACACACGCCTGTTGGATGTACAAGCCCCTCACATACAAAACATCCTTTACACCTCTCCTACACTTCCTAGGATGAGCCCTACTCCACTTTCCGTGAACTACTTATTTATGCACCCTGCAAGTCATCCTATTTTGTACCATCGTCTCTGAATGTTCAGACTAACTCAGCAACCCTTCCTCAGTCCTCTGGATAATACGTTTAGTAACCCCGTACCTCCTAATCGCTTAACTACAAATTCTCTGCGTAATATTCACACCACACATTGACCTCAAACACGACTTCTCCGATACCTCCAGCCTACTCATCGCTGCAACATTCACAACCCATGCTTCACTATACTCTCATACAAACCCCTTTTTACCTCAAATGATAACGTTCTTTGTCTCCAAAGACTCCTCAGTGAACCACTCGCCTGTTTTTACCTTGTCAGTTCTATGGTTTACCTAATCTTTCATAAACCAGTCCACCGAGAGATTCATTCCCAGATATCTGAACACATTCACTTCCTCCATACTCCTTTCTTCCAATCTAATATCCAGTCTTTCATTTTCTATTTTTTGTTGCCATCATGTTTCTCTTTCCGATATTCACTTTCAATTTCCTTCTTTTACATATTTCAGATTAGTCCACCAACTTTTGCTACATCTCTTCACAATTTTCATAAGGTATGGTATCATCCGCAAAAGAGCAACTGTGACAACTTCCGCTTCGTGATAGATTCTTTATCTTTTATTCCCACACCTCTCCCCAACACTCTAGAATTCACTTCTTTACTGTTTTAAGTAATGTACTGTCTATTCCAAACACTTACTATATCTGCTACATTGTTCCTGTCTACCATATCATATCCCTCTTCAAAATCCATAAATGCAACGAAAACTTCCATACCTATATTTCTGCTCTCCGTCGTGTCATTAATTCTTTCAATAATAACTCTACTATACTTTTTACCTGGTATACTAAATAGGCTAATTCCTCTGAAATTCTTTTACTCTCTTTAATCCACTTTTCCTTCATACAAAAAAAGTATGTATGCTCTCTGTATGCATAGCTCTTTCCAAAACTACATCCCCACCTGCTTTTAACATTGCTCTCTTAATCCTATTAATCTCAGCTGCTTTACCCCCTTTAATTTTACCCACTGTCTCATACACTTCTTCCAGACTCACATCTGCCTCTTCTTTATTCCTAAAAATTTTTATATCTCAATGCCCAGTGCAAGAAATTATTTACTTCCTCTATTTCTTCATCAACATTTAACAGTTCCTCAAATTATTCCCTCCATCTTTCCAATGCCTCCACTTCTCTTTCTAATAACTCCCATCTTTTGTTTTTAGCTGCTCAATTCATTTGTTCCGTAGGCTTTCTCATCTTACTTATCTCACTCCAAGACTTTTTTTATTTTTCCGAAAATTTGTTGACAGAACCTCACCCACTTTCTCATTTGCTCTCATTTTACATTTCCTTATCACTCTCTTAATCTCTCTTTTCTCTCCATATACTCCTCCACTCTGATATCACATTTGTTTAGCAAAAACTTTTCGCTTGTTAATTTTTATTCTCTTACCGCTGTCTTTACCTCATCATTCTACTAATGGCTCCTCTTCCCTCCCGTATCCACTCTAATATATGCTCATCTGTTGCTGCATTCTACAGCGCTACATTACTTGTACACTCTTATTAGCAAATGTTTTCCCAATAGTTGCTAATATCTTACCTTAACTACCTACTGTTTTAATTAATAAACTTCCTCTTCTCTCTTTCTCACTGATGCCAATTTCCTTTAACGTCCAGTCACCACCTTTTACTCTCAGCGTAACTACAACGAAATAATGATCCGATATATCAGTTGCTCCACTAAAAATATGCATATACAGGAATCTAGTTATATATCTTTTTAACTCCAATACATAGTCCAGCAAACTACTGTCATTATGCCCTCTGTCATATCTTGTGCACTTATTTAATAGTTGTGTTTTATTTAAATTCGTTTTACGTATTACCAACCTCTTTCAAAGTTCACTTGAAGGCCCAATCCTTATTATTCACCCCTGGCACCCCAAACTTACCTACTGCGTCCTCTACAACCATTTCTCCCATTGTAGGATAGAGGTCCTCCACCACAATTACTGTCTCGCTTGGTTATAAACTCCCTAACTCTCTCTCTCTCTCTCTCTCTCTCTCTCTCTCTCTCTCTCTCTCTCTCTCTCTCTCTCTCTCTCTCTCTCTCTCTTTCTCTCTTTTTTACACAGATATCAGTACTAGAACTCAACACACAACTCAGGATATAAATAACCATAATTTAAACCTAGAAGATGATTGATCACGTTGACCCTGATCTAAACCTCCATAATCTGACACCCAATCAAAACCTATTGGAAAGTAACTGCCTTTATTACACAGCATCACAAGCCAGCACTATCCTAAACAATGCTAAAAGTCTATCAGTACTTAACTACAACATCAGGTCCTTAAGCAAACACTATGATGACCTCCTAGCACTCCTTGAATCACTAAAGACACCCTTCTCCTGCATTATTCTTACTGAGACCTGGCTTAAGCAGGACACAATAGATATCTACCCTCTACCAGGATACACAGCAATTCACAACTGCAGACCAAATCAAGTTGGGGGTGGTGTTGCAATCTATTACTCTAACCAATTATCTTGTTTTAGCACCACTTGCTTTAGTGATGAATATGGGGAATATATTTTTGCTAATTTTACTGTAAAAAACCTTAAGACGCCTATAACAATCGGTGCCATTTACCGGATACCTCACACAAACATCCCAAATTTCAGTGGGAAATTAAAGTCACTAATAACAAACAGACAAATGAATAAGCACCACCTTCTCTAAGCTGGAGACTTCAACATCAACCTTGGCTTACTAGATGATCAGCCTGTAACTGATTTCATCAACAATATGAACAACACACTTCTCATACCAACAATAACTAAACCAACCAGGCTCACTGAGACAAGTGCAACCATAATAGACCACATATGGACCAGTATACTAGCCCCCCTTAAATCAGGGATAATCACAGATAGCACTACAGACCACTACCCTACCTTCCTCCTGACAAACATTAGTAAACCACCACTTGAATACAACAAAGTCTCATTTAGACTCCATGACGAGGCCTCAGTAAGGAAGTTCACAGCTGACCTAGAGACTGTTGACTGGCCTACAGAATTCTCCAAGGCCAATGGTATTGATGACTGGACAGACATTTTTCTTAACAAATTACTTAGACTATACAACAAACATTGTCCTATAAAAACAAAACAGATCACAAACAAACGGCTTGGTTGCCCATGGCTAACCAGCACCATTCTGAAATCCATTGACAAGAAACACCAATATGAAAAGCAATATAGACAAGGCTTAATACACAAAGATATTCTTAAACACTATTCATCAGCTCTCACCAAAGTAATAAAGAAAGCCAAACAACTATACTACTCCAGTAGATTCACAGACACTAGAGGAGATATAAAAAAGACCTGGAAAACACTCTCTCAGATTCTAGGGACCCACAAACTGAGAAAAACCAAGAATATTGTCCTAACTAAACCTAATGAAACACCACTACATCCCACTGACACAGCTAACAAGATGAACGACTTCTTCTCAACCATAGGATCTAATCTCGCCAGTAAAATCCCACATACCAATGCCCATGCCGGGGACTACCTAGATGGGAATTTCCCTAATTCCTTCTATCTTGCACCAACTGAGCCCACGGAAATCATCGAGATTATAAAGTCACTTAAAAATAACTCGGGGAATCTGTCTCATGTCCCACAATTACTGTACAAGCGAGCGGCCCATGTCCTTTCGCATGCTATTTCATTACTCTTTAACAAGTCACTAGAGACTAGCACCTTCCCGAAACTACTCAAGATGGCAAGGGTTACACCAATACATAAAGGTGGTGACCCTACAGACTTAAACAACTATAGGCCAATATCTAACTTACCATTGCTATCCAAAACCTTTGAGAAACTCATGCACAGGAGACTATATTCATTTATAACGGCTCAAAACATACTCAACCCCTGCCAATTTGGATTCAGGAAAAATAAAAGCACTAATGATGCAATCATAAAAATGCTAGATCTGCTTTACACAGCATTGGAAAATAAGGAATATCCACTAGGAATTTTTATTGACCTAAGAAAAGCTTTTGACACAGTAGACCACGACATCCTACTCCACAAACTTGATCATTACGGTATAAGAGGCCACGCGCTTGCTTATTTCAAATCTTACATTACTAATAGGTATCAGTATGTCACCATTAAAGACACAGCATCAGCAACACGGCCACTTGATACTGGAGTTCCGCAGGGAAGTGTCCTTGGTCCCCTGCTCTTCCTCATATACATCAATGACCTTCCAAACGTATCCCAACACCTGAAACCCATTCTCTTTGCTGACGACACGACTTATGTCATCTCTCACCCTAATCTTGCCACCCTCAACACCACTGTGAATGAGGAGCTGATCAAAATATCGATTTGGATGACAGCCAATAAACTTACGCTTAACACTGACAAAACCTACTATATTATGTTTGGTAGCAGAGCAGGAGATGCACAAATTAACATTAAGATTGACAACACTCTAATTACCAGAAATAATGGGGGCTTATACCTTGACAACAACCTGAATTTCAGCACCCATATCCAGCATATAACCAAAAAAGTATCCAAAACGGTTGGGATCCTCTCCAATATCCCATCCCTGGCAACACCCCCCCCCCCCCCACTCTTCATAGACCTAAACTTACTCCCTGTTCAGTACATCCACACTTACTACTGTGCAATCTACATCTACAGGGCCTTAAAATCTAATATCAACCTTGACCTAAAATGCTTTCTTGATAGTTGTGACAGAACCCACAGGCATAACACCAGACACAAACGTC
The DNA here is from genome assembly GCF_038502225.1 of Cherax quadricarinatus. Lineage (NCBI taxonomy): Eukaryota > Metazoa > Arthropoda > Malacostraca > Decapoda > Parastacidae > Cherax > Cherax quadricarinatus. The sequence goes on from NC_091293.1 coordinate 73,670,033, forward strand.
TCTACGACATTCCCCGTGTCCGACTAAACCTTTACAAAAATTCAATGTATGTCAAAGGCCCTAAAATCTGGAATACCCTACCTGAGAACTCTAGAACTGCAGACACATTCATCACCTTCAAAACTACCATTAGAAAACATCTTATCTCCCTGATACACCCTGTCTACTAACTACACGAATACCACCTGGTGGTTCACACTTACACTCACTGACTCATTTGACCATAAACAGAAATATTAATCTCAATCTTAAAATAATGAATCCTGTGATACTCCAATACTGAAACTATGTACTGTGCCAAAACAAAAGCATTTACATTGCTAAACTCGCAAACTAGTATTTAGTCACTTAGCCATAATACCAACTTACCTCATAATTTGTAATATTTTACAATTAAGAATAAAACTAAGTCTGCCCGAAATGCCTAGCCATGCTAAGCGTTCTAGTGGTACACTCTGTAATCACTATTTTACTACATGTAAACCACACAATAACCAAATTTCTGTTACTCAGCATTGTAATCCTTATAGAGAATAAACTTTGAATTTGAATTTGAATTTGAATTTGAAAAGGTTAAGGATCCCTAGCTTCATTGACAAGCTATTTACAGGTTAAGGATTCCTAACTTTATTGGCAGGCTAAGAGCTGTTACCTACATCAGCTCATTTGAAAGCATTTTTATTGTTATGAAACATATAAGTAGGGAACAGAATGAAGTTGGAGCCATCTGTGAGCCAGCATTTTCATTTGATCAACTGACTTTATCTCGTTGACATCATTATGCTGTACGAATGTGTTCCATACTCGGGTCATCCTGGATATATATGACCTCAGATGGAGTGATGTTCTGGAGAAGGGTACAGCCAGAGTGAAGTTGCTGCTTTCTGCCCGTCTTGTGGCACAAAAGCTTGCTTCACGCTGTTCTCGAAGTGGATCCAAGTGTGGTACTTTGGCAATATTGGCCTTGTACATAACAGTAAGCCCACCCACATCCCTCCTGTGTTGAAGGCTCTGCTGAAATGACAGATCTATCTAGGATGGGTCCAGGAGAGAGATGAGACGTCTTGCTCTGTTCTCTACTCTGTCAAGCAGTCGCAGATGAGAGGGGGGCAGGCAAACCAAGAAAGTGGAGCATACTCAAGGTGTGAGCGTACTTGTGCCTCGTACAGAATCTTGCAACCCCTACTGTCAAGCAGATGCGAGATACGGCGAAGTGCTGTAAGCTTCCTGGCTGCCTTGTTTGCAAGATTTACAACATGGTTCTTCATGGTCAGTTTGGAGTCAAATTTCACCCCAAGGATATCAACTTCTTCTCCAGGTGCCAACACCCTCCCATTCATCCTTACTACTGCACCAGCATTACCATCATGATGCCTAGAGACCCTCATCATTTGCATTTTCTCAGGTGCAAATGTTACTTGCCATCTATTTCCCCAAGTTGATATAACTCTTAGCTGGTGATTGATGTAGCTTAGAGCAGCTGGCATTTCTTCTCTTGGATAAGTGAATGTCAGTGTACAGTCGTCTGCATATGCATGGGATTCTGGGACGAGATGAAGAAGATCATTAAAGTAGACATTCCATAACAATGGTCCCAGCACGCTTCCTTGTGGAACACTAGCCCCAATAGGATGTCTTGCTGATTCCGTTCCATTGAGAACTACCCTTAGAGATCTACCATGGAGGTAATCACTGAGGAGACATAGCGTAGAGCCTGCAATTCCCAGTGCTTGAAGTTTTGCTAAGAGGCCCTGGTGCCACACCCGGTCGAAAGCACCAGCAATGTCCAGTGCTACCACACAGCTGACTTTGGATTCATTCAGTGACTGGTGCCACTTAGTGGCACACTCTCTCTCTCTCTCTTCTGTACACTCCTCTGATATAGACTACACAAAGAACCTGCACTCTCCATTATTTATCTCCATTATTTATATAATGGAGATAAAAATTAGTGATACCTAACCCTCCAAAAAATCGAAATAATGGAATAAGGATAGGTAAATTCAGATTCACAGAGAATATAAGAAAGTACTGGTTCAGCAGCAGAGTTGTAGATATTTGGAACAATCTGCCAAGTACAGTCATTGATGCCAACATATTAGGCAGCTTCAAAAATAAGTTCGTCAAATACATGAGTGTGAATGTTTGGATCAGTAGGCCTAGGTTCCCTTATTTTAAAGTTTTAATCTTTTAATTTATTTTCGCTTGACAATATCACTCACCAAGTCACCCAGGAGGTGAAGGTGAGTGGAGGCTGTTCTCAGGTGACTTGAAGGTGACACGAGATGATAAGCTGCGAGAAGTGGTGCTCAGGTGATGTGAAGCTGGCAAAAGGTGGTGCTCAGGTGATGCAAAGCTGGGTTGTGGTGCAATTCAAGAGGCATTAAGTTACCTTCAGATGGTGCTCAAATGAGTAAACATGGGTCGAAGTGGAGCTCAGGTGAGCCTCACTTCAGTAGTGAGTCTGGATCAGTAGTGAGGCTAGATCAGCAGTACTGAGACTGGACCACAAGTATTGAAACTTGACCACCAGTAGCGAGACTGGACCATCAGTATTGAGACTGGACCACCGGTAGTGACACTGGACCACCAGAATTGAAACTGGACCGCCGGTAGTAAGACTGGACTACCGGTAATGAGACTAAACCACCGGTGGTAAGACTGAGCTGCCAGAATTGAGATTGGACCACCAGTAGAGAGACTTAGTGAGTCACTATACCAACACTATACTATAGTGTTGGTATAGTGACTCACTATACCAACAGTAGTGAGATTGGACCACCAGTATTGAGAGTTGTGGCATGCAAAGAGTATGTTATAATTTATTTGGCATATGTCGCACTCCCATATAGGCTGCCTCCCAACCAGCGAACCGGGTGCTAAGGGTTTAACGATCGATAGGGTACCCGTCGATGAATCAGTACCTTACTTCATTGACCAATCCCAGGCAAGCCTGCCAAAGTTGAAGCAACGTGGTTCACTTCCGGTAAGCACTGGCAGACTTCCCTACCTGCTGGTTGAGTACGGTACACTCTCTCTGGCTTCTGCTTTGCCATCTGTCACCGTGGTGTACGCTTATTGTTATTCTATCTGTACATATTGTACATAGTGTACATATCTGTACATTGTGGGTGAAGGGAAAATATACATTAGAGTCTACTGCTGAGTTTGTTTGCTCCAATTCAAATTATGACCAGGTATCACAAAAATACATTACCTGTGTTCGTAATAAGAGTGCACCAATAGTACTGAGACTGGGCCATCAGTAGTGTGAATGGACCACCAGTATTGAGATTGGACCACCGGTATTGAGACTGTACCACCGGTATTGAGGCTGGACCACCAACAGGGGGACTGGCTCACCAGTATTGAGATTGGACCACCAGTAGGGAAACTGGACCACCAGTTGTGATGCTGGATCACCAGTAGTGATGCTGGATCACCAGTAGTGATACTGGATCACCAGTAGTGATGCTGGATTACGAGTAGTGATACTGGACCACCAGTAGGGAGACTCGACCATCAATATCGAAATTGGACCACCAGTAGTGATGCTGGACCATCAATAGTGATGCTGGGCCACCAGTAGTGATGCTGGACCACCAATAGTGATGTTGGATCATGAGTAGTGATGCTAGATCACCAGTAGAGATGCTGGACCACCAGTAGTGAGACTAAACTACCAGTAGTGATGCTGGATCAACAGTAGTGATGTTGGATCACCAGTAGTGATGCTGGACCAACAGTAGTGATGTTGGACCACCAGTAGTGAGGCTGGACCACCAGTTGTGAGACTAAACCACTAGTAGTGATGCTGGACCACCAGTAGTGATGCTGAACCACCAGTAGTGATGCTGGATCAGCAGTAGTGATGCTGGACCACCAGGAGTGACACTAGACCACCAGTAGTGATGCCGGATCACCAGTAGTGATACCGGACCACCAGCAGTGATGCTGGATCACCAGCAGTGATGCTGGATCACCAGTAGTGATGCTGGACCACCAGTAATGATACTGGACCACCAGTAGTGATGCTGGATCACCAGTAGTGATGTTGGATCACCAGTAGCGATGCTGGATCACCAATAGTGATGCTGGACCACCAATAGTGATGCTGGACTACCAGTAGTGATGCTGGATCACCAGTAGTGATGCTGGACCACCAGTAGTGATGCTGGACCACCAGTAGTGATGCTGGACCACTAGTAGTGATGCTGGACCACCAGTAGTGATGCTGAACCACCAGTAGTGATGCCGGATCACCAGTGGTGATGCTGGACCACCAGTAGTGATACCGGACCACCAGCAGTGATGCTGGATCACCAGCAGTGATGCTGGATCACCAGTAGTGATGCTTGACCACCAGTAATGATACTGGACCACCAGTAGTGATGCTGGACCACCAGTAGTGATGCTGGATCACCAGTAGCGATGCTGGATCACCAATAGTGATGCTGGACCACCAGTAGTGATGCTGGACCACCAGTAGTGATGCTGGATCACCAGTAGTGATGCTGGACCACCAGTAGTGATGCTGGACCACCAGTAGTGATGCTGGACCACCAGTAGTGATGCTGGACCACCAGTAGTGATGCTGGACCACCAGTAGTGAAAATGGTACCAGGTTTAAAGTGTCTGTCATAATTATCGATTTTCCATTACTGTTCCAGAGAAGAACATTGGCAATGTCCACACACAGGTGGGAGGGAGGGAGTCAGGGAGGGAGACAGGGAGGGAGGGAGGGAGGGAGGGATGGAGGGAGGAGGAGGGATGGAGGGAGGAGGAGGGAGGAAAGGAGGGGAGGCAGGGAGGAGGGAGGCAGGGAGGGAGGGAGGCCGGGAGGGAGGGGAGGCAGGAGGGGAGGAGGCAGGGAGGGGAGGAAGGCAGGAGGAGGCAGGGAGGGAGGAGGCAGGGAGGGAGGGGAGGAGGGAGGCAGGAGGGAGGGAGGGAGGCAGGAGGGAGGGAGGGCAGGCAGGAAGGGAGGGAGGCAGGGAGGAGGGAGGGGTGAGGAACGGTGGCATGAAGGGAGGGAGGGAGATAGGGCAGCAGGAAGGGAGAGAGGAAGGGAGGGAGGGTGGCAGGAAGGGAGAAAGAGAGGGAAAGAGGGTGGTAGGGTGGTAAGGAGGGAGGGAGGGTGGAAGGGTAGCAGGGAGCAGGGAGGGAAGGCGGGAGGGTGGCAGGGCAGGGAGGGAGGGAAAGTGGGTTGCAGGGAGGCACGGACGGAAAGAGGAAGGAAAGTAGGGAGGCAGGAACAGAGGATAGCAGGGAGGGAAGGAGGGAAGCTGGGAGGGAGAACGGTGAGGACGGAGAGAGGGAGGAAAGCAGGAAGGGATAGAGAGGGAAAGAGGGAGGGGAAAGATTAAAGGAGGAAAGAATTAAGGAAGAAAGGAGAGAGAGAGAGAAGGGGGAGGGAAAGAGAGGGGAGGAGGAGAAAGAGTTAGGGAGGGGAGAGAGGAGAGAGAGGAGATAGAGAGAGAGAGAGAGGAGAGTTGGGGAGAGGGGAGAGAGAGAGAGAGAGAGAGAGAGAGAGAGAAGAGAGAGAGAGAGCGAGAGAGAGAGAGAGAGAGAGAGAGAGAGAGAGAGAGAGAGAGAGAGATGCCTTCAACAACTCACTCATTGATTAAGACACATAAGTTTAATTGCAACATTTAAGTCCACCTTTATATTATATTTTCTTGGGCTTCCTATAGACCATGAAATACTATTTAGTGTCGTTCCAGCAAAGAAATGCGTCAAGAAAAGGAATACCAATAGTCTTCACTCTTCAGGGTAAACTTGACTGACGGCTCAGTAGAGTTCACTTTGCTAAGGAGTTTGGTGGTGTTCATTAGTCTGGCCAAGGTAGCTAGGATGTCCCCCATATCGCTCACTAGCGCAATGCTGCTCCAGATGTGCGGTTTTATTCTCTCCTCCAGGTTCTCCATGTACAAGCTAACCAGGACTGTACTAAGGGGTGAGCCTATGGCCATCCCAAAGGATTGCCCGTACATAGTCACCACAACAAGAAACGGTTTAAAGCCGATGAAGAGCTTGACAGTGTCAACGGAATTCTTAACTGGAAGAAGAAGTCCAGGCCGTTAGTATCTTCTTGGTAGGATAAAGCAATGAAGTCATAAATAACGAGTTTCATTTTCCTGATACTGGTGTTCTTAATCCTGTCAGAAAGTCACACACTCGCTTCAGGAGAGCAGGACTAATCGCTCCTAGAAGTTTGTAGAGGAGTTTCGCCAACAATTCTGATAGTCTGCTGGGTACAGTATCAATCCAGCTCTTGAGTACGGGGTCTGTAGTATTAACAAGAGTGGCAGTGATTAAACCTTGGATAAAACCCACTGTAAACGAAAATACCTTTAATGGCGATTCTTGGTGATAAGTTTGAGTGTCAGTTAGTTTCTGTGTACTCCTGTGGCTAACTTTAGACCATGGCTCGAAGCCTCAGTTTTATTGAGGAAATGAGTTAGTATCACAAAAGGATTAGTGTCACAAATGGATTAGTGTCACAACTGGGTTAGTGTCACAAAGGGCAGTTTCAGTTTTTGTCAAACATAGGATTCTATTTTTAGAACCTATGGGAACTCTAGCACTGTTTTCTTCGAAAAAGAATGCAAGTACATTCATAAAGCTAAGCTAAGTCTCAGTATCCAACTTATTTCATTCACTACCGTAGGAGAAAAACCAAAGAATCATCCACTCTGCCAGAATTCCAGTCAGCCAGGCTTCATACAACCTTTCCAACCATCTTGCCAAGAGTAAAACCGACAGAAAAACTTAAAACAAAGAAACTAGTGCTGGCATTCACGCCATGCCACTTGCTTGACGTGACAAACCATACTGTATGTCGGGGAAAAAATCCAGATTGTTATTATTATAATCATGGGAGAGCGCTAAACCCGTATGGATTATACACAGCCTGTAGGGGGGCGGGGTGATGGAAGGTATTCAGGCTTAATTCAGGGAACTGGAGCACACAGCCAATTCCAGCGTCAAGGAATCTCCTATAAAGGGGAAAATATCCAGATCTTATAAACAACACATCAGAAAGCACCAAAGTGTATGTCAAAGAGGCGATTTAAACAAAGCCTGCACTATACAATGGAACCCCCATAACCACCTCATAAACTTCGATGACGCCAAATTTGTTATCAGGGGAGACTTCGACCAGCACCACAGGCGCTGCTTAGACTCTGCTCATATTGCTACTACGAATATCAAATATACAAAATTCTGGCAGTTTTGTGATTTCCAAATTTCTCGACAAGCTGGTTTTGCCCAAACTGGACTCGGCCATCAAGCAGCTCCGCCCCTACATACAGCATTTGACCTGATACTTGCAGTACATGCTCTTTCTACTTCCTATCTGTGTATCGGTTGAGGAAACCACTAGCAAAGAAACGTTTCCGTAACAGATGTCCTAATATCGCTTTTATATACTGCTTACAAATCCAAGGCATAGAAGCTCTCTGACCACTGTTCAATACTGCAAGCTGAGTCAGTTGCAATGCAGTAGGCTATAACTTAGGCTTTAAAACATGAGAATAACAATGGTCTTCTCACTGACTCCTTCGCTGCTCTCTAGCCGCTCCAGAACACTCAAGACTAATAGTTCCGGAATGTATAAGTGAACAGCGAGCCAATCAATCAATCAATCAATCAATCTGGTAAAGACACAACAAGTAGATCAAAACGCTCACGACAAACCCTTAACCATTCTGGATTTATAAGAACATAAGAACGTAAGAAAGAAGGAACACTGCAACAGGCCTACTGACCCATGCGGAGCAGGTCCATGTCCCCATCCCGGATAGGTCCAATGACCACCCCCCCCAGATTAGCCCAATGACCCACCCAGTCTGGTCACCTCCACTCAAGGATGTAGTACGGCACCAGACCCAGCAGCACAAGCTAGTCAGGTCCAACTCACACCCACCCATACCCACTCATGTATTTATCTAACCTATCTTTAAAACTACACAAAGTTTTAGCCTGAATAACTGTACTCGGGAGTTTGTTCCACTCATCCACAACTCTATTACCAAACCAGTGCTTTCCTATATCCTTCCTGAATCTGAATTTTTCCAACTTGAAACCATTGCTGCGAGTCCTGTCTAGGCTGGAAATTTTCAGCACTCTATTTACATCCCCTTTATTTATTCCTGTTTTCCATTTATACACCTCGATCATATCCCCCGTAATTCTACGCCTTTCGAGAGAGTGCAGATTCAGGGCCTTCAGTCTATCCTAATAGGGAAGATTTCTGATACATGGGATCATCTTTGTCATCCTCCTCTGTACATTTTCCAGTGCATTTATATCCATTCTGTAATACGGTCACCAGAACTGAGCAGCATAGTCTAAATGAGGCCTAACCAAGGATATAAAGAGTTGAAGAACAACCTGAGGACTTCTATTATTTATACTTCTAAATATGAAGCCTAGGATTCTGTTAGCTTTATTGCGAACACTAATGCACTGCTGTCTTGTTTTTAGATTACTGCTTACCAGAACTCCTAAATTCTTTTCGCAATCAGTAGTATTAAGATCTACATTATTTAGTTTATATGTGGCGTGGTTATTTAACTGTCCAACATTTAGAACTTTGCATTTGTCAATATTAAACTGCATCTGCCACTTCTCCGACCATTGCATCAGTCTGTTCAAATCATCCTGGAGTGCTCTGATGTCCTCATTAGAACGAATTGGACGGCCTATTTTGGTGTCATCAGCAAATTTGCTTATGTCGCTATTTATTTCCTCATCTACGTCGTTTATGTAAATTGTGAACAACAACGGGCCCAACACTGACCCCTGAGGAAAACCGCTTGTGACGTGCCCCCATTCTGATTCATGTAGGTATGTAAATAAGTTTATTTAGGCACAGGTACACATGATTACAGTTATCATACAGAGTAACATATGCAGAATAACCAATGTGAAAAATAGTGAACTTCCAAGCGTTTTCGTGATTTCTCACATTATCATAGTTCCTTGATAATGTGAGAAATCACGAAAGCTCTTAGAATTTCACTATTCTTTTCACAGTGGTTATTCTGCGTAATGTAATATCACCTGTTTACTGTGATCTTACTGCATAGTAACATATGTGTAAATTACCTAGGATAACCCCCCCTCCTAAAAAAAAGTGATTTATTTCCACAGAATCCTTGAAATTCCATTGATGTCCTTGTATGTGACGTGTGTGTCGGACTCCATACTTTTCACTGAATTATTGCGGGACATTGATGTGATAGAAGCAAGGAAGTTATGCCAGTGAGGTTTTAAACCAAAACAAGAGGATTTACTAAACCCTGCGAATATTCGTATTTTGAGGAACAAACAAGGGAAATATCTTACAGTGCAGTTAGGAGCAACTAAGAATATTTTTTTAAATTGCTGGACCAGAGTTGCTTTTTATACACAGTTTTTAATATCGAAAGTGATTTACTTTGTGTTATTACCCAAACACAGGGAATAACATTAAGAAATAATAACGATACGAGTAGACAAATTCACAAGAGTTAGTTACACGGTTAAAGAAAGGAGAACAAACAAATATAAATTAAATACTTGGTGGAGCGAGGGGTAGCAGAGGCCATCGTTCCCTCAGGAGGCAGTCAAACAGACTTTGAAGTGTGTGATACATATAAAGACCGCAGTATAGTGCAGTGGAAGGAAAGTATCCTTTTAAAAATTATATGACGCAGTTAAGTTTTTACAGTGTATTGAAACAGGTTGAGGAGAGGAGGAGTGAAGTGCGGATCAGTAGCGTGCCTTAATAGCCTCTAACTCACTTACCCATCTACCAGCCTACTCACCCACCCTCTTACTTACCTCCCACTCATCCACCCATCCACCCACCCATTAAGGTGAAGTAAACAACAGCGCCGAGTTAACAGATGTGTATCCAGCGCCTCGACGCTAAGTCTCTCTCTCTCTCTTTGTACGTAAATTTTACAGTAGTTTAAGCTGCTTAGGAGCCTAACAGACCAAGATTAATAGACGTGACATAGTTTTTGAGAAGGAGAGTAGCTGTAGCAGCATAAAGGACTCCAAGACGAAATAAGTCACTCGGGCTTTTTTGGGGCTATCTTAGGTAATTTACAGTATGTATGATATTTGTACTTATGTGTACCTGTGCCTAAATAAGAGACGGTAGCACGGGTGAGACGGTAGCACGGGGGAGGCGGGAGCACGGGGGAGGCGGGAGCACGGGGGAGGCGGTATCACGGGGGAGGCGGGAGCACGGGGGAGGCGGTAATATGGGAGACGGTAACACGGGGGTGACGGTAGCACGAGTGAGACAGTGGCATGAGTGAGGCGTTAGCACAGGGGAGACGGAAGCACAGGGGAGACAGAAGCAGTGATGCAGAATAACACAGGTGTGACTGAAACACAAAACAGAGGAAGACATGGGAGGAAAAATTTAGAGGTGCAAAGCAACACAAACGAAACAGAATCAGTGGAGTAAAACAGTGTACATGAGATACATTCAAGAAGAAATAGGCAGCAACACAGAGAAGCACAAGAAATATCGTTAGAGCATGATAGACAGGAAGACCAAAAAGAAAATTCACCAGACAAAGCTGAATGTGCAGCAGGAAAATGTAAAGGAGAAGAACATGTAAATATTATCCCATGGGAGTTTGCATATGTGGTATCAGTTGTAAATATCCACACATCAAAAAATGTTCCAGTATACCGAGAAAAAGCCGGTGTCGCTTTGGTAAAGAATGTGAATAATTTAACCCTGTGATATGTCTGCCATGAAGACCCACGGAATAAAAATACATACCAAGGAATGAGAGACGTTATTTAAAATATTTTAGGAAAAGAAATATGCCGGAGAGACTAACAAAAAAAAATTAATATGGAAAAAAAGGCTCTAGATACATAGACAGGTAACAATAAAATACAGCACATCAGTCAGTACGTCACACACTTCTCACTTATACATTTGTCCAACTTGTTTTCTGCAGTTTGACGTACCTCCTGCCTCACCTCACTTTTGCTTCAGGTCATCTGCACTGTCCACTATATATATATTAACATATTTTAGCTTACTCTGTATTGAGACTAACGAAGCCACTGGAGCCGATATATTTCACTGAATCATTTGCAATTGCCCTTTTCCATATGCTCACTCATACAGCACCTTGTCTGGATTCAAAGAATTCCTTATTCATAAATAAGTGCAAAATACCACTAGCACTAACAATCATTATTCTTTGAAGGAAGATTTTAAATACTGGTGAAATCCCAAAGGCCTTAAATTGCGCAGACATTTTTATTGGTTTAGCGCTTCTTTTTGATCATAATAATGTGCAGACATTACAGACAGGTGACCTTAATGTCACTCATCATAAAAATCTACGAAAGGGAGGTGAGACGTCAAAATACTAACTTTTTGAAACAACATAATCTTCACAACCCAAACCAGTATGGTTTTAGAGCAGAAAGATCATGACTGTCACAGCTACCATGAAAGAATTACGAAGGTGTGCAAGAAAGGTATAAAATACCGACAATATGAAAGTTAAGACACATGTGCAACATCTGGATATCTTTATTGTAGACGTTTCGCCATCCAGTGGTTTTATCAATACAGATTCTAGGACATAATTAGAAGACAGTAGAACTATATACAAAAGATGAGGTAATCAGTCCCTCAGGCTAGGAGTTAGTGTTCACAGTATCGTGTTGGAGGAGAATCTGGAGCAAAGGCAAGAAGACTGGCGGTTATATAGGCGTCAGTGGATAGGGACGGGCAGCAGATGAAGGCATAGTCACTGGTAGGCGGGATTCCCCAGTGGAAGTAGGTCCCTACCCAAAGAGATGGGTTAGTTGTAGCAGCCGTGAAGGTCTTGTAGATGTCCTCTGAACCAAGATTCCATGATGTTGCAGTGTCTGACAAGTTGTGCAAGAAAGGTATAAAATACCGACAATATGAAAGTTTAGACACATGTGCAACATCTGGAAATCTTCATTGTAGACGTTTCGCCATCCAGACACTGCAACATTATGGAATCTTGGTTCAGAGGACATCTACAAGACCTTCTTCACGGCTACTACAACTAACCCATCCCTTTGGGTAGGACCTACTTCCACTGGGGAATCCCGCCTACCAGTGACTATGCCCTCGTCTGCTACACGTCTCTATCCACTGACGCCTATATAACCGCCAGTCTTCTTGCCTTTGCTCCAGATTCTCCTCCACCACGATGCTGTGAACACTAACTCCAAGGCTGAGGGACTGATTACCTCATCTTTTGTATATAGTTCTACTGTCTTCTGATTATGTCCTAGAATCTGTATTGATAAAGCCACTGGATGGCGAAACGTCTACAATAAAGATATCCAGATGTTGCACATGTGTCTTAACTTTCAATTACGAAGGTGGTGAAAGAAAATGTATTACACAAAGACATTTGACAAATGTAATCATGATGTGATTACTCTTAAATTGTGGACAATAAAAATAACGGGAAAGAGAACACAGAATAAATAGTAGTTAACAGAGGAAAATCCAGCATTAACAAATTAAAAAGATCAGTACCCCAAGGTACGGTCTTGGCGCCTTTACTGTTTCTTATTTTGATGGCGAACGTGGATAAAAACACCACAGTTACGTATCATCATTTGCAGATGATCTAAAATAAGCACGAAAATTACATCCGTAGAAGACACGAAAAATATTGTAGGAAGGTATAAATAAAATCTTCCAGTGAACAATAAAGAATAACATGACCTTCAGTAGTGACATGGAAATGAATAAAGAACTTAGGAGAGACACCGTTTTCAAAACACTAGATCATCAAACAGAACGAAAGGAACATGTGAACGATCAGTGCAATAGTACCAGCTGAACTTTCTTCCAAAGAACACAAAAAGGAAAATATCACGAAAATCAGGAAAATGATGGGGTGGACATTGAGAACTTTCAAGAGAAATAGTGCCAATGGTGACACTATGTAAATCACTTGTGTTCTTTTGTTTAGAGTATCGTTCAGTATTGACGGCTCCTTCCAGGACAGAGATTATTTACTGGAACAGAGGAGAGAGGTTAAAAGAACAGGGGCGCCATGGTCTCAATAAGAGAACACCGTATCAACATCTGTAGGCCTAGACTATTTAACGCTTTACCACAAGATACCATAAACATTGATGGAACAAGTGCAAAAGTTTTCAAGAGAAAATTGAACATGTACATTTGCCAAGTGCCAGATCAACCAAGATGTGATGGATATGTGGGCCAGCGGACTGCAGGAATCAGCAGCCTGGTTGATCAGGCAAGCATTAGATAAGCCTGGCCAAGGGCTTTGCTGCGAGAGTAGTAAAACTCTCGAAAGCCTTCAAAGATAGGCATCATTGTACGGATCATGGTATGTAACAGCAATGCGGTGCCAACTGCCTTACCAGAAGAGCTTAACAAACCTCAGAGCACAGCTATTAAAAAGATTTAATGTGGCTATTCCACCAAAAACAAGTAAATTAGCAATCCATTCACAATTTAAAATGCCAGTGTTTGGCGATGTGTGATCGTCAGTTTGTAAACACAAACTTATATTTAATGACAAATAAGTAAATTTGAAATAAAAGGCCATAAAATGTCTGGAATGAGATAGGAAACATTCAAATTTGAAGGTTCACATCTCTTAGTGCATTTCTCCCCCGAATGCGTGTGGAGAAATGAAACCGAATGTCTTTCTCGGAGTCTGAGAAAGACAGTAAATGCTTGTATCGCCCACGCAAGAACGGCAAAACTCTACAGTTAAAACAGAACACACAAACCTGACGTTCTGCTCAGACTCATTACATCGAGCATCGGCAGCGCCTCATAACAAGTTGTCAGAGTTCTTGTGAGCAATTAGACTAGCGTATCTAAAGCATTCGTGGGATTCCCTAAGCACCTAAGGTGCCAGTGGACCAAACAATCGACCTCGTGCACCGAGTGATAACTGTGGGTGCAGACTAACCTCTATCTTGCAGAGATTTTGTAAATCAAATCGGGGTGGCCATGGGCTCATCCTTTAGTATGGTTCTGGATAACATGCTAACAGAAGACTGGCAATCAAGTCGCATCTTAACTACGATTCCTAGGTCAACCAAATTGTTGTGTTACCTGGACAATATTTTAGTCATCATAACCAAAGATCTAGACGTGCATGATATCCAGGTGTTGCACATGTATCGTATTCATTTACTTATTGATTTTGTTTGTAGTGTTATGTTGAAAAGACTAGCTAATTGTTTGCTGAGATCCTCCGTATATTCCTATTTAACCCTTGAGAACAGTTCATCAGGGCCGCGGTGTTTGTTTGGTTTTAATCTTTCTATTCGTCTGAGAGCCTCGTCACTAGTGGCTTTGATCGTGCATAACTTTTTTTGGTTCTGACCTATAAATTTTTGGTTTCTGGAATTTCACTAGTAACTTCTTGCGTGAAAGCTGAAAGGAAATAAGATTGAAGATTGTATATTGTATACATTTCTTTGTCACTGACTATGAGCTGACCTGAGCAGTTTTTTAAATGGGCCTACATTCTCTCAAATCTTACTCCCATATATCTGAAAGAAACCTCTTGGATTGGTCTCCGATTCCCTTGCGACTTTAATTTCATAATCTCTCTTGACCTTTCTTATTCCTTTCTTGATTTCTCTCTGTAATTGAATATATTCATTCCTTAAGTGTCCCACACCGCTTTTGATTCACCTATAAATGCCTTTCTCTTCTGATCAGAGATGTTTTCATCTATTATTTGTGTTTGATTTAATTTCCCTTGTTTGAAACATGTATTGTCTGGGCAGCCTTAACTGTGCTTAAAAAATGTCTTATTGACAACCAACACAACCAATCTGTCCCACAGAATAATCACTTGTCAGATCTCCATTTCTCTCCATCAGATCACACCACCGGACGCCACCCAGATAATTCCTCAGCTCCATAAAATCGGCTAAACAAAAATAAGGAACATTAGCTTGATTATTGTTATTAAGGTAATTCCATGATATATTGATTTGTGATTTGTGATCGATTTCCCTAAACTTATCAAAAATTTCAAGATAATTAGTGATTACTGATGAAAATTAGACACATATGCAACATCTGGGTATCTTTATTGTAAACGTTTCGCCAACTAATGGCTTTATCAATACAAATTCAAGGACATGACAGGAAGACAGAAAAACTATATACAAGAACCAAGTCAAACAGATGATTTTCTCTACTTAATTCTGTCACAAACTGTTTTAAAAAAAATCCTGGAATGTATGAAGGAACTAGCTATTGTTATTGCCTAAAGATAAAATCTCCCATTAACACAACATTTTCTTAAAAAAAAAATATTTCACTAATTTTGTCCAGTAGAAGTTTATATTATTTCCTATCAAAGTTTGGAAGCCTGTAAATCACACCCAGGATTAGTTTTTCACGTTCTTCAGGAAACCGTTGCCAAACACATTCAGTGAGTGTCGTTTCCACTTTTATATCTTGTTTAATATGACAGTTTAAATTATCTCTGACATACTTCGCCACTTCACTACCATTCCTGTTGATCCTATCCGTATGTATGTATGTATGTATGTATGTATGTATGTATGTATGTATGTATGTATGTATGTATGTATGTACGTATGTACGTACGTATACGTATATGTATGTATGAATGTATGTATGAATATGTTTTATGTATGTGTGCAGATGTGCATGCATTTATATATGTATGAATGTGTGAATGTTTTTATGGTTTCACGAGAAAGGAGAGAGTATGAGGCCTGGTGACGATCTCATTACAGGAGGAACCAAGTAGTGCACTCAGTGGTGGAGGAAGCTTCGTTCCGTACATGAGTTGCCTGACGGAGGACACACACAACACAGTGTTTACATATTCTTCCGATGATGGTGAAGGCGTCGGGCGCCTTCCTCCACCATCTGTCGATTACGGTAACAAACACACACACACACACACACACACATGGTACGTGATGAGGTATCACAGTGGGCGCCTGTGACGAGCGGGGTCCCACAGGGGTCAGTTCTAGGATCAGTGCTATTTTTGATGTATGTGAATGACATGATGGAAGGGATAGACTCTGAAGTGTCCCTGTTCGCAGATGATGTGAAGTTAATGAGAAGAATTAAATCAGATGAGGATCAGGCAGGACTTCAAAGAGACCAGGGCAGGCTGGACACGTGGTCCAGCAACTGGCTTCTCGACTTCAACCCTGCCAAATGCAGAAACATAAAAATTGGGGAAGGGCAAAGAAGACCGCAGACAGAGTATAGGCTAGGTGGACAAAGACTGCAAACCTCACTCAAGGAGAAAGTTCTTGGGGTGACCATAACACCGAGCACGTCCCCGGAGGCACACATCAACCAGATAACTGCTGCAGCGTATGGACGCCTGGCAAACCTGAGAATAGCGTTCCTTAGTAAGGAATCGTTCAAAACACTGTACACTGTTTACGTCAGGCCCATACTGGAGTATGCAGCACCGGTTTGGAACCCACACCTGGTGAAGCACGTCAAGAAATTAGAGAAAGTACAAAGGTTTGTAACAAGGCTAGTTCCGGAGCTCAGGGTAATGCCCTACGAAGAAAGGTTGAGGGAAATCGGACTGACGACACTAGAGGACAGAAGGGTCAGGGGAAACATGGTAACAAAATACAAAATAATGCGTGGAATAGACAAGGTGCACAGAGACAAGATGCTCCAGAGAGGGAACACAGAAACAAGGGGTCACAATTGGAAGCTGAAGATTCAGAAGAGTCACAGAGGTGTTAGGAAGAACTTCTTCAGCCACAGAGTAGTCAGAAAGTGGAATAGCCTAGCAAGTGATGTAGTGGAGGCAGGAACCATACATAGCTTTAAGACGATGTATGACAGAGCTCAGGAAGCAGAGAGGGAGAGGACCTAGTAGCGATCAGTGAAGAGGCGGGGCCAGGAGCTGAGTCTCGACACCTGTAACCACAATTAGGTGAGTACAAATAGGTGAGTATACACACACACGCAGACACACACTTTTGAAAGGAGAAAAAAAACGAAGAGATATATACAGTATATGTATTGGATGACAGAAAGAAGAAAATAGAAAAAATGATTGAGATAGGATACGTTCGCCAGCACTCCCAGCCTCGCCAACACTGCTAGCCTCGCCAACACTGCTAGCCTCGCCAACACTGCTAGCCTCGCCAACACTGCTAGCCTCGCCAACACTGCCAGCCTCGCCAGCACTCCCAGCCTCGCCAACACTGCTAGCCTCGCCAACACTGCTAGCCTCGCCAACACTGCCAGCCTCGCCAACACTGCCAGCCTCGCCAACACTGCCAGCCTCGCCAACACTGCCAGCCTCGCCAACACTGCTAGCCTCGCCAACACTGCCAGCCTCGCCAACACTGCCAGCCTCGCCAACACTGCTAGCCTCGCCAACACTGCTAGCCTCGCCAACACTGCTAGCCTCGCCAACACTGCTAGCCTCGCCAACACTGCTAGCCTCGCCAACACTGCTAGCCTCGCCAACACTGCTAGCCTCGCCAACACTGCTAGCCTCGCCAACACTGCTAGCCTCGCCAACACTGCTAGCCTCGCCAACACTGCTAGCCTCGCCAACACTGCTAGCCTCGCCAACACTGCTAGCCTCGCCAACACTGCCAGCCTCGCCAACACTGCTAGCCTCGCCAACACTGCTAGCCTCGCCAACACTGCTAGCCTCGTCAACACTGCTAGCCTCGCCAACACTGCTAGCCTCGCCAACACTGCTAGCCTCGCCAACACTGCTAGCCTCGCCAACACTGCTAGCCTCGCCAACACTGCCAGCCTCGCCAACACTGCTAGCCTCGCCAACACTGCTAGCCTCGCCAACACTGCTAGCCTCGTCAACACTGCTAGCCTCGCCAACACTGCTAGCCTCGCCAACACTGCTAGCCTCGCCAACACTGCTAGGCTCGCCAACACTGCTAGCCTCGCCAACACTGCTAGCCTCGCCAACACTGCTAGCCTCGCCAACACTGCTAGCCTCGTCAACACTGCTAGCCTCGCCAACACTGCTAGCCTCGCCAACACTGCTAGCCTCGCCAACACTGCTAGGCTCGCCAACACTGCTAGCCTCGCCAACACTGCTAGCCTCGCCAACACTGCTAGCCTCGCCAACACTGCTAGCCTCGCCAACACTGCTAGCCTCGCCAACACTGCTAGCCTCGCCAACACTGCTAGCCTCGCCAACACTGCCAGCCTCGCCAACACTGCTAGCCTCGTCAACACTGCTAGCCTCGCCAACACTGCTAGCCTCGCCAACACTGGCAGCCACGCCAACACTAACAGCCTCGCCAACACTAACAGCCTCGCCAACAGTGGCAGCCTCGCCAACACTGCTAGCCTCGCCAACACTGCTAGCCTCGTCAACACTGCTAGCCTCGCCAACACTGCTAGCCTCGCCAACACTGCTAGCCTCGCCAACACTGCTAGGCTCGCCAACACTGCTAGCCTCGCCAACACTGCTAGCCTCGCCAACACTGCTAGCCTCGCCAACACTGCTAGCCTCGCCAACACTGCTAGCCTCGCCAACACTGCTAGCCTCGCCAACACTGCTAGCCTCGCCAACACTGCTAGCCTCGTCAACACTGCTAGCCTCGCCAACACTGCTAGCCTCGCCAACACTGCTAGCCTCGCCAACACTGCTAGCCTCGCCAACACTGCTAGCCTCGCCAACACTGCCAGCCTCGCCAACACTGCTAGCCTCGCCAACACTGCTAGCCTCGCCAACACTGCTAGCCTCGTCAACACTGCTAGCCTCGCCAACACTGCTAGCCTCGCCAACACTGCTAGCCTCGCCAACACTGCTAGGCTCGCCAACACTGCTAGCCTCGCCAACACTGCTAGCCTCGCCAACACTGCTAGCCTCGCCAACACTGCTAGCCTCGCCAACACTGCTAGCCTCGCCAACACTGCTAGCCTCGCCAACACTGCTAGCCTCGCCAACACTGCTAGCCTCGCCAACACTGTCAGCCTCACCAACACTGCTAGCCTCTCCAACACTGTTAGCCTAGTCAACACTGCTAGTCTCGCCAACACTGCTAGCCTCGCCAACACTGCTAGCCTCGCCAACACTGCCTGGCTCGCCAACACTGCTAGCCTCGCCAACACTGCCAGCCTCGCGAACACTGCCAGCCTCGCCAACACTGCCAGCCTCGCCAACAATGCCAGCCTCGCCAACACTGACAGCCTCGCCAACACTGCTAGCCTCGACAACATTGCTAGCCTCGCCAACACTGCTAGCCTCGCCAACAGTGCCAGCCTCGCCAACACTGCTAGCCTCGCCAACTCTGCTAGCCTCGCCAACACTGCTAGCCTCGCCATCACTGCCAGCCTCGCCAACACTGCCAGCCTCGCCAACACTGCTAGCCTCGCCAACACTGCCAGCCTCGCCAACACTGCAAGCCGCGCCAACACTGTTAGCCTCGCCAACACTGCTAGCCTCGCCAGCACTGTTAGCCTCGACAACACTGCTAGCCTCGCCACCACTGTTAGCCTCGCCAACACTGCTAGCCTCGCCAACACTGCTAGCCTCGCCAACACTGCCAGCCTCGCCAACACTGCCAGCCTCGCCAACACTGCTAGCCTCGCCAACACTGCTAGCCTCGCCAACACTGCTAGCCTCGCCAACACTGCTAGCCTCGCCAACACTGCTAGGCTCGCCAACACTGCCAGCCTCGCCAACACTCTTAGCCTCGCCAACACTGCTAGCCTCGCCAACACTGCTAGCCTCGCCCACACTGCCAGCCTCGCCAACACTGTTAGCCTCGCCAACACTGCTAGCCTCGCCAACACTGCTAGCCTCGCCAAAGCTGCTAGCCTCGCCAACACTGCCAGCCTCGCCAACACTGCTAGCCTCGCCAACACTGCTAGCCTCGCCAACACTGCTAGCCTCGCCAACACTGCTGGTCTCGCCAACACTGCTAGCCTCGCCAACAATGCTAGCCTCGCCAACACTGCTAGCCTCGCCAACACTGCCAGCCTCGCCAACACTGCCAGCCTCGCCAACACTCCGAGCCTCGCCAACACTGCCAGTCTCGCGAACACTGCCAGCCTCGCCAACACTGCCAGCCTCGCCAACAATGCCAGCCTCGCCAACACTGCCATCCTCGCCAACACTGCCAGCCTCGCCAACAATGCCAGCCTCGCCAACACTGACGCAAGCCTCGCCAACACTGACGCAAGCCTCGCCAACACTGACGCAAGCCTCGCCAACACTGACGCAAGCCTCGCCAACACTGCAAGCCTCGCCAACACTGCTAGCCTCGCCAACACTGCTAGCCTCGCCAACACTGCTAGCCTCGCCAACACTGCCAGCCTCGCCAACACTGCTAGCCTCGCCAGCACTGTTAGCCTCGCCAACACTGCTAGCCTCGCCAGCACTGTTAGCCTCGCCAACACTGCTAGCCTGGCCAACACTGTTAGCCTCGCCAACACTGCTAGCCTCGCCAACACTGCTAGCCTCGCCATCACTGCCAGCCTCGCCAACACTGCTAGCCTGGCCAACACTGTTAGCCTCGCCAACACTGCTAGCCTCGCCAACACTGCCAGCCACGCCAGGACTGCTAGCCTCGCCAACACTGCTAGCCTCGCCAACACTGCTAGCCTCGCCAACACTGCCAGCCCCGCCAACACTGCCAGCCTCGCCAACACTGCTAGCCTCGCCAACACTGCTAGCCTCGCCATCACTGCCAGCCTCGCCAACACTGCCAGCCTCGCCAACACTGCTAGCCTCGCCAACACTGCCAGCCTCGCCAACACTGCCAGCCTCGCCAACACTGCCAGCCTCGCCAACACTGCCAGCCTCGCCAACACTGCCAGCCTCGCCAACACTGCCAGCCTCGCCAACACTGCTAGCCTCGCCAACACTGCCACTAGCGCCAATACTACCAGCATCGCCAACACTACTACCCGTGCCAACATCACCCCCAGTGCCATTCGTGAAATAACATTGCTTTTCTAGCCAGATCTCTCTCTCTCTGTCTCTCTCTCTCTCTCTCCCTCTCTCTCTCTCTCTCTCTCTCTCTCTCTCCCTCTCTCTTCCTCTCTCTCCCTCTCTCTCTCTCTCTCTCTCTCTCCCTCTCCCTTTTTTTTTTTTTTTTACACAGGGTTTGACAAGGTTAAGGATCCCTAGCTTTATTGACAGCTATTTACAGGTTAAGGATTCCTAACTTTATTGGCAAGCTAAGAGCTGTTACCTACATCAGCTCATTTGAAAGCATTTTTATTGTTATGAGACATACAAGTAGGAAACAGGATGAAGTTGGAGCCATCTGTGGGCCAGCATTTTCATTTGATCAACTGACTTTATCTCGTTGACATCATTATCCTGTACGAATGTGTTCCATACTCGAGTCATCCTGGGTATGTATGATCTCAGATGGAGTGATGTTCTGGAGAAGGGTACAGCCAGAGTGAAGTTGCTGCTTTCTGCCCGTTTTGTGGCATAAAAGCTTGTTTCACGCTGTCCTCGAAGTGGATCCAAGTGTGGTATTTTGAAAATATTGGCCTTGTACATAACAGTAAGGCCACCTATATCCCTCCTGTGTTGAAGGCTCTGCTGAAATGACAGATCTATCCAGGATGGGTCCAGGCGAGAGATGAGACGTCTTGCTCTGTTCTCTAATCTGTCAAGCAGTCGCAGATGAGAGGGGGGGGGGCAGGCAAACCAAGAAAGTGGAGCATACTCAAGGTGCGAGCGTACTTGTGCCTCGTACAGGATCTTGCAACCCCTACTGTCAAGCAGACGGGAGATACGGCGAAGTGCTGTAAGCTTCCTGGCTGCCTTGTTTGCAAGATTTACAACATGGTTCTTCATGGTTAGTTTGGAGTCAAATTTCACCCCAAGGATATCAACTTCTTCTCCAGGTGCCAACATCCTCCCATTCATCCTTACTACTGCACCAGCATTACCATCATGGTGCCCAGAGACGATCATCATTTGCGTTTTCTCAGGTGCAAATGTTACTTGCCATCTATTTCCCCAAGCTGATATAGCTCTCAGCTGGTGATTGATGTAGCTTAGAGCAGCTGGCATTTCTTCTCTTGGATAAGGGAATGTCAGTGTACAGTCGTCTGCATATGCATGTGATTCTGGGATGAGATGAAGAAGGTCGTTGAAGTAGACATTCCATAACAATGGACCCGGCACGCTTCCTTGTGGAACACTTGCCCCAATAGGATGTCTTGCTGATTCCGTTCTATTGAGAACTAAACTTAGAGATCTACCATGAAGGTAATCACTGAGGAGACATAGCATAGAGCCTGCAATTCCCAGTGCTTGAAGTTTTGCTAAGAGGCCCTGGTGCCACACCCGGTCGAAAGCGCCAGCAATGTCCAGTGCTACCACACAGCTGACTTTGGATTCATCCAGTGACTGGTGCCACTTAGTGGAGAGGTTTAACAACAGATCAGCAGCAGAGTAACCTTTCCTGAAGCCACATTGACGATCACAAAGTAGTGAGTGGTAGTCAAAAAACTCTGTCATTTGTCTTGAGATTATTGTCTCAAGGACCTTACCAGTGATTGACAGGAGTGACACTGGTCTGTAGTTGCTGATTTCTGCTCTGCTCTTCTTTTTGTGAACAGGGGACTACATTTGCCTCTTTCCATAGAGAGGGGCCATTTACACTGTACTAGGCAGTGCTGAAAGATGCGAGTTAGAGGTGCTGCTAGCTGGTCTGCACATCTTCTCAACAATCTTGGGCTCAACTTGTCTGGGCCCACAGCCTTTTCTTGGTCAAGCGATTTAAGTAGGAAGTGCACCTCCTCCTGCCTTATTGTCACCACTGACAGTTTTGACACAGTTCTTGCAGCTAGCCAAGGAGGGATCAGGAACTTGCATTTTGGTAGCAAAGTGTTCAGCAAAGAGGTCCGCCTTCTCTTGACTACTAGTAGAGGTGGTCCCATCCTGTCGATTTAGAGGTGGAATAAGTTCATCAGACAGATAACCTTGTCTGTCCTTGACCAGGGGACCACCAGGTTTTGGAGCCTACCCTACCTGATGCTAGCTTTCTTTTAGTGTCCACCTCCCATTTAGCAATGGCCCACTTTTGAACATCACCCATATGCCTACAGGCTTGCATGTGCAAGTTCCTGTTATAGGTGGTAGGATGTCTCTTATACCTTCGCCATGCTTTGTACTTAGCAGTAGCAGCCTCTCTACAACGAAAGCCAAACCAAGGCTGATCCGTAGGCTTCGTCACATATTGCCGGTGAGGAATGTGTGCTTGTTGTAGACTAAGGATGTGTCCAATGAAGGCTTTCACTTGGTTGTCAACATCCCCTTGGAGAAGAGCATTCCAGTCGGTGGTGGCGAGCTCAGAGCAAAGGGCTGGCCAATTACCTCTTTCCATAGCCAGGTTGTGCGTGTGGACTCCCTCACCTCGTTCTGTTGGGATCTTAAGTGTCGTAAAAACAGCCTTGCGGTTAGACGATCCAACGTAGCCGAGGGGTTGACAAGTGACTATGCCTTCTGCCAGATCACTCACTACTGGGTCAAGGGAGGAGCCAGAGATATGAGTAGGGAAATCAACAAAGTTTCTCATGTCAAACACTTCAAGAAGGTCATCAAAGTCCCTCTGTATAAGGTGCTGGTTGAGGTCACCAACAATTATAATATGTTGACAGTTGTGTTGTAGCAGAAGGGAGTCAATATTTTCCATTAGGAAGTTGATAGGGTCTGCATGTTGCCACTGAGGTCTGTACATTGCACATGCTAGTACAGAGGTACTAGTGTTTATACAGAGCTTGAAGAACATCATTTCAAGATGTGTAGGGGTGGCAACATCAATGTGCTGGGCATGAACACTTTTAGAGAGCACACAGCAACACCTCCTCCTGGCCCTTGCCTGTCTCTTCTCATCCATGAGGTGTAGCCAGCAATTCTTGCAAAATTTTCTGGAGTCCTGTCATCCAAAAATGTTTCAACAACAGCTATTATGTCGGGACGTCAAGTGTTCACAAAACTATGTGTGAGCTCTCCAACATTAGTAATGAAACCTCTAATGTTGGCCGACAGGATGCTGATAGACTGGCTCCTCATGATGAAGTGGTCAGCTTGAGGTGGTGGGTGTGTAGGGAATGTAAGGTGCCTGCTCTTGAGAGAGGCAGGGTACTGAGGCAGCTGCAGGGATGTAGGTCTGTGGTCTTGTATAAGGCACAATCCCACCTGCTGGGCTGGGATAGGAGTAGCTATGTGGGTGACGTGTGAGAGTGTTCACCAATTCAGAGATCCTGCTGGTTTGTTCTGAGAACAGGTCTCTAAACGGGTGGCCCTGTCTGTCAAATTCCTTTTTCTTCCGACACTGGTCCTCCTTATGTCCTTTCTTGTAGCAGTAATTACACCTGGTATTTCGCAGGCAGTTGTTGGCAGTGTGCCCCTTCCGGTGACAGCTAGAGCACAGCCTAGGTGCCTGGGAGGGTGGACTAGGATTTGTTGCACCTCCTGTGTTTTGCAGATTTGTCCTGAGATTCTGCCGCTGGAACTGTGTTAGTGGAGGGCGAGACGGCTGTAGATGTCTTCCTCCTCCACGTCCTCCTCCACGCCCCTCTGCCCCGTCCCTCTACCAGTTCTGACAGAGTGTGTCCCTGCTGTTCGTGACTTGGCGCAGTGGTGATCAGGTGCAGTGATAGTTCCCTGATCATTAACTGCACCGTTCTCTGGTGGAGAAACTCCTGGCTCAGAACTTGCTGACGAGGCACTGCTACCAGATTCTAGAATAGTGTTG